>NW_026534348.1:14803912-15027412 GCF_026225885.1 Hylaeus anthracinus
GAGAGAGAGAGAGAGAGAGAGAGAGAGAGAGAGAGAGAGAGAGAGAGAGGAGAGACTCGTTGGATTCATCTGATCGCATGAAAATCCAGGAAACGCCGCGAAAATATCCTCCAGAAATTTAATATGCTCCAGGCGAGCTTGGGGAATAGGGGCAGCGGAGGGAGAGAGCGAGAGAGGAGCATGTGGGTTTCCGGGTCAGAGGGGATCACAGAGGGTGGAAAACGGATAAGACAAAGTAAAGCCTCTCGTTACGATTTCGATCTACCTGGGGAAAATGGAATCGTGTAACATCTGTAGTCCAGTTTTGCCCTGAGATTTTCATCTCGATGCTTTTTATCTGGTCGTTTCTGAAGCTACCCCAATGAAAGTACGTTGGGTAGCATACAGGGCGTTTGGTTGATTTTTTTTCGATGGTTTCGTGCTTTAATGAACCTGTACACATAGATGTTTGTTTCTGGAAACATCAATCTTAACCCTCTCAGACCTGAATTATTTTTTTTCTCGTACTAATGTAATTTAATTTTTAGGGTTAACTTGGACTAAAATTAGTATGGAAAATTTTTTTTTAAAATCCTAATAGTATAGTTTTCGGGGAAGACTGGTCTTTCTTCATGTGCATACATAAGGACATTTGCCCTAAGCGACAGTGTCGGTATTTTTCAAATTTTTTGTCCTCCATTGTGAACGCCAGGTTTGTTTCAATAAACATGTTCCTTCCTTTTATAATGGAAATGATTGATAACTGAACTCATAGTGAACATCTATCGTTAATAATTTCCCCTCACTCTCGAGCGAAACAAGTCCGAGAGCCACCCTGGACGATTTTCGAGCAGCGTTTAATACAAAGATAACGATACCGATGTTCTCCGAGCGACTGGCGCGAAAGTTCCATCGGGACTCGGTTGCTCTCGGGTCGACAAGAAAAATTCGGCTTGACGGAGTGCGCTCACCCATTCTGTTCCGAACTCTATTTTCCTCGACTCTCGCGGAAAGTTCATTCAACTGTCACGACTCCGGAATTCACTTCTACGAGAAATTTATAACAAAAGCTTTATGCAGTAGAGGTACGGGAAGGGAGTCGACTTTTAACGTTACTGGCTGAAACAACTCGTTCCCTTGTCGGCGGTACCTGGAGGTCTTTTCAGAGGGAAGTTGGGCGAAAAGAAGACACGGAGTCCCACGGAAAAGTGAACAATCAACGTACCCTCCGCAAACGACCAAACTTGATTACACTTTGTCGCATAAATTCGCCGTCAAAGTTAAGCTGCGTTTTCATCCGAACGAGGAGGTGGACATGGAAGTGAAAGAGAACAGGCAGACGGAGAAGAAGAAATAATCACCGTGCAAGACTGTGGAATAATTTCAACTTTATGTAACGTGTTTTCCTCGCTGGGGCGCATCGAGGAAAAGAAGAGGAACGAGAAAGTGGTTCGATAGCGTTGGGGGGGATGAAAAGGAGACGAGAGCCAAAGAGGATAGAGACGAGATGAACGATAGTTTACTCGGCTTAACCCGTTTCCATTCCATGCAAATCCTTTGATGGTTACCGGAGAAACGCGTCACGGTTTTATTTTAGCATCGACGTTTACCCTGGATCCGCTTGTTTGCGCGGCTTACCCCTTTGTGGCCAGGGCTGCAAGGACGAATCGACTGCCGCACTCGCGAGAGTCTTGGTTCCTCGATGCGAGTCCAAGGCGATCCTTGCTGGAAAAGGGAGGACTTCGAGAACGTAAATAACCCCGGGGCTCGATTATTCACTCACGTGGGAAGATGTAGGTCGAAACGGCGAGAAGTCTCGAAGAATAATAGTTGCTGCCTTTACTTAGATACCCTTCGGCCAAGGAGGCCGTAATTACACCGGGTAGATTTTTATTTAAAATTAGCTGACGTTTTTATACATCCTCGTCAAGGATAACTTTGTACAGCTGTTATATTTTTACGGAATATCACTGAGTAAATCGATTAAAAATAGGAGTGTGATTCATTAATGAAAACAGGTCAGTGTCATCGAGCATGTCTCGAGTTATATTTAGCGTTATAATATTTAATTAGAAAAACACAGGAAAAAGTAAACTCCAATCTCAAATTTCAAGGGAAGAGCTGTTTATAGTTGATTCAAAATATACTTCAGCTTGCCTGGTTCGCTTGGTTTAAGTGCGTAACTGAGCCGTTCATTACACAAATCGATTAACTCCATAAAACAAAATGTTGAGAAATGCGATGAAATAACGTACATTGTTTTTAAATATTCCCTATATAATATAAATTCAAATAAATATTGAAATAATTTCTTTCCTTTTCAGGAAAGTTATTATTAGACCGCGGATCTTTATACATGTATAGGAAATTTGAATGTGCGAGAAACTACAAAATGCAAACAATATGCAAGAATATAAAGAAGGTTGAAAGTAAAGTTGATGTTAAAATATTTGCAGAATAAAATAAATTCCTATTTAGGTTTAATTTTTGTAGGCACGTTCGCGAAGATTTTATTTTGGCTAAAGATCAGCAGTCTAATTACTATAAACATAAAAAAATTATGACTATATCGAGTGCTTTGACACTTAAATTTAAGATTGTTCAAAAGTCGAGTTAATCGATTCGTGCAGTGAACGACTCAACTATTACTTCAGTTATTGCACTGAATCCATACATCGCAATGGAATTGTTCCTATTCTTCTCGACATCACTTTGCCTTATATAACTTCTTGATTTTTACTTAGTTCGTAACTCTGTACATTACATTTACGTTAGCCTCATCTTTAGTGCACGTCTGTTGGGGCCCACTGGCCCCCACTTAGTTAGGGTACCCCGGGATCTCTAAGCTCATACTGTAGCTACACGTGTTCGCATGGAACCGGCCCTGAGTGCTACGCTTCAGCTTTAATAAAATATGCCCATGTTTCCACGTCTTTAATCAACCACTAAACGACGCCACTTTGGATCGAAAATGTATCAATGATCTAATCGCAACAAATGGTATCAGAATACTCCAAGGATTTTCTAGGCTCACCGCCTATGGAAATTTGTTTCATAAAATGAAAGTCGTATTCCGACCGGCTTGGAAAACAAAATCGTAATTCTTTTTAAAATATGCAGAAGAATATTCAAAAAGTGGCACAATTTCGCCCCAGATACGTAGTTTGTCATGAATAGAGGAGGAAGGTTGTTACGTACGGATCCCTCGCTGAATAAATAATTCATAGGGGTCTCCCGTCGCCGTTCCTAGAAAAGGGTGGCCCGCGAGGGTGAGAAATATAGAAATACCGGGGAATAATGCGATTCGACCGAGTAAATATCAGAGAATCGGTACGCGTCCGCGTTTTCAATCGCCATCGTAACGGCCATAAACATTTTTACAAGCGTGCTCGAAAATATTTTACTGCCGCGATAACCTCACGCTTGCACGGAGTCTAACGATCGACTTCCATTGCCAGGGATGAAATGCTCGGAATCAAAGGAGAACTACGCGCTGGGAAACGTCTACTTCCACCGATAGGGCCGTGTACGTGTTCCTCGATTGCTCGTGGGAACTAGGGTTGTTTAGTACCTGCTGCGGAGACTTAACGTGGAGTTGGTGTGAAACCAATTCGACGCCAATTATGGAATTACTTTCTAACACACCGTGTTGCAACCATATTTTTAAACGGAAGAATCGACACGTTTACAGAAAGTATAAGGCGTTAGATGAAATAAAGAAATTATGAAAAAATTTGATGGTTGGTACCAAATTGGTTCCAAATTTGTTCTAAAACTACGAGTTCATTAATTTGAATTTCGGTTTAATTAAAACGAAACGTTATGAACCTTTAAATTCAACTGTCTGTATACTCTACGTTTGCGAATAATTGAAACATAATCACTTATTTGAATCTGAGAAAATTCTTAAAACCGAACAAACTACTTAAAATCGCGCATCCAAAATTTAAATCCGATTCAGCTAACAGTTTTCCCGAAATAAAATCTCAATTACCGTCGAATTTCGGTGGTTCGAAAGGTCCAGCTCGATCCGATTCGACTGCCGCCGAACTTCCAAGGTAGGCAAACACGTTAATACCGCGCGTGAATTATCCAGAGGCCAATAGAAATCTTTTCCAACCAAACATCATCGTTTCCGATGAAACGCCGCGGGTCAGAGGTTCGGGCCGTGTTTAATCTTCCGCGTGTAATTCAGAGTCGCATCCGAGCGAGTTACAATCGGGAGTTTAATTATGATATGTACACTTGCAAATTCGAGCCGTGTACACATCTGGTCGGGACGCAATCACCGTCCCGAGTCCACCGATCGATTTTATTTAGTGCGAACGCGGCATTAGCGACGCGTGAGTGGAGGGATGGTTAGGGGGTTCGTCGGTGTATAGAAACACGGTCGAATGGACCGAGTCGAAGCGAGTTGATAAATCTTACGGCTGTTTGAACACTGGTAGCCGATTACTGTCACACTTCGCTCGGCCGAATCCCCCAAAAAAATAACTTGTTGCGTTCGTTGCACGCGTTCGAATGCCCTGGGAACATCTAGGCGTGAAAATGTTTTTATTCGTTGCGGTTCGCCGCATTTGCGTCTTTTCTGACCGAACCGTTTGCGTCCTAAATCAATCGTGAATTCGCGAGCACCCTGTGAAATTTGTAGAAGGGTTGGGATGATTTCTTTGGTATCTTATTAAAGTCTTTATCGTCTCTACTTTAAATTGAATTTTGTTCTTTCTTTGTCAACTGGTCTGTGTTAAAAAATATACAAAGAGTGTCAAGTTAATAAATGAATAGCTCCCACGATGACGATGGTGCCTGAGGAACGTGGCGAGACCTGATTTTTCTCCCTGTACATAGTACCTCTTAATTAGCATGCAGCTTTATATAGATCCTCCCTCAAACATGCACGAATACGTAGGTTGGGAAGTTTCGGAAGTTGGGGGTGGGAAACATGGCGAAGCCTTGTACAAGCTTCAAAGCTAAAGGGAAGAGACACATAGTGCATATAATCGCGTAGAATAGTATGAGTGATTCTAAAATAGAAAATTTCGTTTGGTCGTAATAAAAATGAACGATGAATTATCTGGAGAACCTCGTTCGAGGACTAGTTCCAATGGAATGTATGTAAAAAGAAGGAAAAATACGAGCTGATATCATAATCACTCTACAGATGACTAGTACTATCTATTAATAATATTGACTCAACGTACCAAGAACCTATATACCTATGAATTAATTGAAAAACAAGAAAAGTTTCCATCCAACCTAATAACCGCATCGATTAAATTTATATCACACTCATTTCCAAATACATAGTTTGCCGTGGTATGTTTATTTCCAGCAATTTCTTGTTTCCCCGTTCCAGACCCAATTCTCGTCGTCCATTAAGCTCATCGTGCAATTACACGCCTCAGTTCGTTCAAGTACATCGCTAACTGCTGCTGATCATGAGCAATCAGGCTTGCGCTAATGACAACTGTTCGTTATTAAATAACAGTAGCTCCGGCGTGGCGGGTTCGGAGCGGCACGCGAGATGTTACAGCTCTGTGGACACGCCTCCCTACGAAATATTTGCCGATAAATGTTTGCAGCGGAAATGGAACTCGATGCATTCAGCAGCGATCAGGCAAACCTTGTTAATTGCGCAATGACGAAAATAATTACGACCGTATCGTCTCAGGTCGCATACGTTTGCTCGCAAAAGTGTCATAATTATAATTCATTTCTTGGCGCTGTCAAAAATAACTCGATGTTCAATTAATGGAATAAATTTCGGGAAAGTCAATCGCGCAACACAATTATTGAATTATTTATTAAATCGAGCAACCGTGATAAATGGATTTAACATTTGTAAATATTCTTCTGAAAAGGGTTGAAATTATCCAAATTATTGGTTTTCCTCAAAGCCTGTGCGATCATTCGAAATTATTTTCCCTCGAAGGGAAATTTATTTCTCGCCGTGTCGCGTCGGTGAAACCGAAAACGATTGTCCCTCATTATTTTTAAAACGCTTCGATTATTCGCGTTCCACTCGAAACTGGCAAAAATGGCGTTTCAATTAAAACGCGATCGAGGCTTCGTACGAGGACCAGCATGAAAAATACAGAAAAATTGTACACGAGGATTTCTTTCCTATCAGAATTCTCGGATCAAACTTTTCGCCCCAAAAATTGTTTACAAACACGTCTAGAGGGATTCGAGGAAACTTGTCGCGACGCCTTTGAAACGAACGACAAATTTAATCCTCCCCCGGCGTTCGATCGAGCATAAATCCGTGTGACGTCGCGTCGAGGCGCACCTTTGACGTGCCAGCATGCAGAAACGGAAAGGTGAAGACGACATTCATCCCGGAATACCGCGACCTCGTGAAGCGTGTGTGTTTATCCTGGAGTTACACGGCCGCCACGGTTCATGCAGGAATTAACGTTTCAGAAGCTGTCCACGGACCTTTGAACGTTAAATGCGGACCACAGTTGAACGAGTTCGATCGATGACGTAAATGGGACGGGCCACTCAGAAGTCTCTCTACTGGCGTGAAACGCAAATTCACCGAATCTTTGGAACGACATTTGCCACTCATTATTCATAAATACCACGTTCACTGCTAGGCTAATGTTCTCAAAAATTTCTACTGCGATTAAATTTTGTCAACAGACTATTGGACACTATATAATGAAACACTGATTGTGTTATTTATTTTTGTAACTTTGTCGAGATTCAAGAATTTCATTTAAATTTCTTTTCTTCGACACTTGACTTCCAGGATTCAGTTTTTTAGTCCTTCAGTGAAAAGCACCTTCACTCTTATATGGGCAACGTGGTGAGCAACGCGGTACCAAGTGCAACCCATTTTTTCCAATGAAAGTCACTATTAAATGAGTAGTCAAATAAGGTATTGGTTACGTACAATTTATGTGAGAGGACAAAAATTCATAGTTTCATTTAAAGAATTACTGCAATCAGATAATCCTTGGAATGTTTAATAAAATTGCTATAACATGAAGTATTACGTCCAACTTAAAAACCATTGTCATATGTACGTTCGATTTAAAAACCATAGTTCATAACATGCAGTATTACGCTCGATTTAAAAACTATAGAACCAGTCAAAGAATGATAAATAATTCTCTTCGATATTGTGTCGTGTTAATTTTTTTAATCGACGTTTAGAAGGTAACCAAGTTTCTAAAATCACCATACGTGTACCTGCGGACTGAAATCAATTGCGAGACTCTGGGAATTACACCAATTAGCTCGGAACGCCAATAAATCTCGCGGCCGAGTGAAAGAAGGTTAATACTGATAGACGAAGCGACGTTAAGTCAACGACCGTAACACTCCCTATTAACTGAAATAACCGCACCGGAGCGGAAACTTTCGTTCCAGTCGTCTCCGAACGCGAACGACCGAATCCGTTTCGCCGCAAAATCAACGCGATTTAATTGCTTAAAACTGACGGTAAGGTGATCCGTGACTTCCAACGGACGATGAAATCCGTGTTGAACAATCACATGTCGACCGTGCGGCTTAATTGTATTTTAAGCTCCGTGGCGTTATTAAACGGTTTTTGCGGACCAATGTCCAGGGACGTTCCTCGACGAGGAACCTCGCCACCGTGCATTACCAATTCCACGGCCCGGTTTTCTCTATTTTCTTTTTTTTTTTTCAACGAGGTTAAGCTCATTCCAGATTTACGATAGGGTCACTAATACCGCTTTGAATGTCTGATACGTCGTAACGTCCGGAAACTCCGCACTGGAGGCTCAGCTTCCGCTCGGTCGTTTGGAACTTGCCCGATAACACTATGTTGCGGTGGGACCACTCCGCCCCTCTGCGTCGCAGTTAATTTACGTTTAATCTCTTGATGCCGCCTAATTTTTCCTGTTTTTCTTTTTTTCCCCACCCAGCGCGTTTTAATCCTTGTTTCGGCGTTGTCTCTCGCGGGGTTCGGACGATAACGTTTGCTTTTATTTGCTTTGGTTTCGCGGATGTAGCCGAGACACAGAGAAGTAATCATACCGTGACATTTTGGGTTGAATTGTTGACGAGGAAAAGCTTGAAAGGATTCTTTTTGTAATAAATGAGATAGCTTGTGATCATTGACAAATAAAAATTATTGGTACGTTTTATGGCGACGAAAAAAATCTAAATGCACAGCGAAACTAAAGTTCTTCTTTTGAATTTGAAATTAAATAGGAAAATATTAAGAGTTCTCTTAACACGTTGACTGCCAGACCAATAATCGTAAAAATTCCTGTTAGGCTAAAATTTTGTTTCTATACAATTAGAAATGATACAATTTAACATCTATGGTAAAACTGATTTCTACAACCTCTTTAAAATTCGTTAATCCTACCTAGATTTATTTTCTTTAACACTATACCTTCAGAATTAATGTATTTAATTCCTTAGTGAATATCCTTGTCACCCACATATGAGTGACGTGGCGCTGAATGTGATAAATTAATGTATTACCACTGTGTTAATTAAAAGCAATGCAATTAAAGCTACGAATGTAAAAAGGCTTAGCTTCTTAAAGGTGAATGCGTAATTACTCGGAATTATAGAACGAGGACTCGTGCTGCATGGAATGCACGAAGAGAATCTTATTAATGTACATAATTAATTTTGCCAAACTCATTTCCTCGAAGAAGACAGATTCTCACCGAATTATAAGTGTACCAATGATCTGCGTCGCGTAGTTAAAGTAATTAATGCGATCCCGAGGAGCGCAACTTCCTAAGTCGAAGTTTATAGCAAGCCCGTTTCGATATCTGTGCGATATTAAACTCGATCTTAAAGGCGCGGAGTTTTGTGGCGGATATCTCCTGCTTGGACGTTCGCCGAACTTCAATAATTGCTTCGCATCGAAATTTACAATTGCTCGACGTCGAGCACGAGCCTGTTGGCTATCGCGAATGAAGCATTTATTAAATTCGCTGGTAGCAATAATAAACACGGAACGATGTAAAAACGTTTGTACTCGGCAAAAGTTTAATTGCACCTGAGAATGCTAATTATCAAATGTCGAGCAAACTTCGTTGTGTAAACCATGGGATCGCGTCGAGAAACATTTCGTGTTTCTACAATTATTGGTTTTGCTCTTTTGTACACGGCACATGCGAATGAAATAATAATAGGTTATGCTTGTCGTAAATTAAAATATAGCATTCAACTATGGTGGCAATTCAGTGTATGGTTTATTCTTTTGTACTCCGCTGGAATAGTATGCAACAGAACAGTTAAAGTTTTATTGGTGGGCACACAAAGTGAATTAACGAAATGATAAATGAAATTTAAATTACGAGCTGGAGGCACATTGTTCATTTTTAGCAAAGATATTACAAAACTGATTTGAAAGTGCTGGCTCGAAAACAGCTTTTGCCGAGATCCAATTAGTATTGTTTTCATTTACAGAAAAGCACAAATCTCAAATATGCTTGGGAGATCAGAACAATAGAATCGATGTTATATTTTACGTAGGGTCGTTACAAAAAGTTTTGCAAATTCTCGTGTTCTTGAAGCTTTTGTATCTGGTATTAACTCATTTAGAATCACTTCATTTTCACGAAAACATTCTTTCTCTTACGATAAAGAGTTAGAAAAAGATATTCACTTTATAACTATTAAATTAATCAAAAAGTTTATTCTACAATTCGGCTGGTTACTAACTCGGTGAGGATTTCTACAAACAACGAATCATCAAAAGATTATAAAACAAAATGGACATCATGTTATAGAGTAGATATTAGATCTACCGAAAAGTTCTGTTCATTTTTAGAATAAAGCAAAATAATAAATTTCTCATGCTTTGAATAAATTTTATTGAATAATACAAGTTTTATCATTATTTATGACATCTTGCCAGCGTGATTGCAATTTGTATATAATTTTTAACGAATGTGCGCATACTCGTTGAAACTTGTAACCGAAACGGACAGAACTTTCCGATAGACTTAAAACATTTCCTTATCTAGGAAAAATCGCTGTTTATTTGTGCGTTAAAATCCGAACGAACTTTGTAGCCAACTTGATATTCCTAACTACCAACATTTCTTGCACTATCGTTTGAAATGACTAGACCACAGACTCTCGGAGTAAATCAAGCTTTTGGTACCGACAGAAAGAAGCGTGGATTTCCGTAGCCAGCTGATTCAACCTCTGTCGGCGCGCGTGCCTGCGACGCGAGAGAGACTCATCGGCGTCTCTGGTAATTTTGAATCTGTATGCAGCCGAAGAGAAATCCACGGGCCAATAACGCCCGCGTATTATTATGCAGATTACACCGTAACCCGTATTAGTTCGTTATCACGCCTACATCTTGAGCAGCCAGCGCGCCCCGAACCCCAACGGTACAGATTGCGCCTGGAAAAAAGGGAACCGACTGGGTCGCGATGAAGACACCTCCGTGAAACGCGATCAGCATTTCAACTCTCCTCGTGTACGGTTCGAACAGTTTACCGGAACGATTCCTGCGGTGCGCGTCACAGTTTCCACCGAGTGTTCTGATTAAACGTTTCGATGTATCTCGCTGATGAAACCGATGCACCGTACGGGAAACCATCATTCGAGAACACGTAGATACTCCCTTGAATAGGTAATGTTCTTGCCAAAGATGTCACCTGAGATTTCGTGCCATACGAACGACACGTGTGCGCTCAGACACTTTGGGGTTGATTATGAGGTACTTTTATAGAGCCGAGGTTCTTTATAAATACTTTTATGAGATTGTTGGATGCATACTTGCTGGGGTATATTTTAAATGTAATTTAATTTTATTAATTATTAGGGGGATCGAAAAGTAATGTTTCCTTTACTTTATATCCAAACAAATACGTTTTTAATAAGTTTCTATTTTTAAGAAATTATGTAATCACCCCAACAGCTGTTCGACATCTAGTGTGCAAATATTCAATACAAGATTGATAAAAATCAATGAGCTGATGCAAGTAAGTTTGATAAGTAAGTTTTGAGATTCTCAGAAACGACATTACTTTCGAGTCCTTCTAATACGTGCTATAAATGTAATTCAATTTTATATAGTATATATCATCGATTGAAGTAAATGTATATCAAAAATGTAATTTAATTCAATCTATATAAAAAAAATGTAATTTAATTTATTTTACGTACGAATAAGTACGTACGTAAGAAATAAAAGTTGGAGTGTTGCAAATATTCCTGAGGCAACCTGTTCGAGTCACAGCGTGACCGGATCAGCAATAAAACTGCTTCGCCCTTCCGCATTCGCGTTAAAAATAAATTAATGGTTTCATCTCCGCTCCACAGCCGGAAAACTTTGCCCACGCGGACGGAAATCATGCTGTATTCAGCGGCACTCGCTCATCCCGCTTAAAACTCGAACCGTCCGATAATTGTGTTTCGATTAAACGTACTTTCGCTCGGTTTTTCGTCCCGATTAAACTGCCAGGAGCATTCTTCTGGCGCCGCGCTGCGTAACGAAGGGAACTTTTAAATTAGTTTGATATTTCTAGCCCCCGAGACTACGCGCCGTTGTGTGCACAGGCCGAAGTGGGTTAATAGAGTTCCCTGTTTTGCGAAAGCACGGCAGAATCTGGCCGACGAAAAGACCGTGACGCGTCGGCGGGGGAACACATGACAGTTCTATTCCCCTCGACCACGTATGAACGACGGCGACGTGGGAAAGTAACCACTGGCCAGACCGCACGTTACAACATGTTTTAAAACCGTTTAGAAAGAGCTAACCTCGATTCTCGTTAAATTTTAAATGAATGTTATTCGAGTTGAAACAAAATTCGACGCTTGTTTTTATTTCAACTTCTGCTAATAATTTAAGTATTCAGCTAAAGAGAACTCAATAGAGAAGGTTCAATGGAAAACGTGTTCAAACTCTGAAGGAAGCATCGACAACGCAGATTTTAATTTCAATTTTAAATTTCAACTTGTATAAATCTGCTTTTTCTAATAATCAAGGATTACCACACTTTCGCCAAAATATTGTCCATTCGCGTTGGACAAAGCGTCACCAGAAACGACACTCGGTTGTTTCTGGTCGCAGTTGTTTCCACTCCCGTTGTTTACACTCGCGCGCGTCGATTACGCCGTTGCATGTTTTTCGATTAATGAGACGCGGGCAACGCGGATCCGACGTGCGATTCCGCATATTTGAACGGAGATAACGTCAATCGGGAGCAATTCTGTTGTGTAAATTTGTCGCGCGAACGTGCAAATAAATGATCGCCGAACGACAATTTAAATAGCAGACGTCATGGCTGAGCGACAACGTTCGAACCCCTACGAACAACGAGCCATCAAAATGCTGCGATTTTAAATGTTTCGCGTGACAATGTTTCCGGCGATGATCGACCCTGTGTTATTTAGGAGTCATCAAATAAATTAAGCCGTGAACACTGAAAAATTCAAATTGTGATGATACTACATTAATCAATTATTTTCAAGAACATAAATTTTGCTGGAGATCTCTTTAAACGACTTTGGTTTTTTCAGGCTTGTTGATGGAAAGTAAAGGATACAGTTTTGCATTTAGTGGGAGTGTTACATCTTCCTTTTTAAGCATGGTGATCATTACTTACTTTTATTTAAATTGCAAGAGATCCTAGTTGAGTGTATTTTTCGATCTGATTCTTATAAACTACATAAATTTAGTGGAAATTGGGGTATCAGCCTGAACTTCCATTAAAAAGATGAGAATTTAATTCTACCTTAGGACCTCATCAAATAGCTTCACTATAAAGGTCCAAATAAATATTGTGCTCTATATTTAATAAACCTATAACAACCCCTATGGAGACTGGTCTAATTGAAACTACATAAATTGAGTGACAATTGGACAAGAATTAGTCTGAACTTGTATTAATAACATGCGAAATTAATTCTACTTTAGGACCTCATCAAATAACTTCACTCTAAAGGTCCAAATAAAAATTGTGCTTTACAGTTAATAAACCTATAACAACCTGTGGAGACTACTCTAATTCCAATCTATCAATCCCAATTACACAAATCTTCAATTTATCGTAACGCCAAGAACTTTCCCAACTGCATACAGAACCAAACCAGGACGCGAATATCCGTTTCCCATCCGAATCGCGTTCCCTAGGATGTTCGACGTGTTCCAGTCGCGCACGACGAATCGAAAAAACGAGTAAAACGTCGCGATAAAACGGAATATAAATTTGCCCGCGACGAGGCCATTATATTTCAAAGCGGGCCGTTCAATCATGATTTAGATACTCCCCGTGTATCACCCGCGGGGTCAATGAAAAATTCAAATCACAGTTTCGCGAGGAATCCGTGCCCCCCTCCTCGGACCAGGGTATCGACGAAACTGAAAACGCAGCCACGAAAATTCCCCACGGCGCGTGTGCTCAAATGTTAACAAATTGCAGAACCGCTATCTCGTCGTTCGCCAATAGCATTCGCGGAGAACGACCGTTTGCTTCTTCATTTTGCAATAACTTCCGATCCAGCGTGCGCGGTGGTGCACAGCCATCACTCTCGGGACTCGTAGACTCCGCGATACTTTGTATTCTGGCTTGTACGCGAGAAAATGCTGTTATGATGGTGGCCTCCCCCGTGGGAAACCCTCGAAGATACAGAGACGAGCAGGGACGGATTTGTTGTGAAAGTAATCCAGTCCTTGGTTCGTGGTTCCGTTTAGAAGGGACCCTTCGAAGGACTTTGATCTTTTAATTTAAGGTAATTGTTCCATGAATTTATTTAATAGAGAATTTTAATAAAATCTCGTCTGATTGTTCTGTAATTTAATGTAAAACATTTAATTCTATTTCGATTTAAATTGACCATCCCAGTTTGATGAGAAACGATATAAAAACTTTGTAGTTTTAACACTGACTCTTATGGAACATACAGACTTTCACGTGAATTTTTTCAATTTATATCGAAATGCAATTTAGGATATTGCTGAAAATTTAATATGTTACGGAAACCGATATTATAAACCATTAAAAAAGAATTATTGGCCGCGTCGTTATTGAGATATCATTCGTTAAAATCTGAAACTGAACGTAGAGAAGTTGCGCATTGGTTGTCAGCGTTATCACACTCATTTCTTGAGTATAACGAATGTATGTGTACGTGTACCAATTATATTTTTGAACGTGACTATCTCGAAACAACAACCTTAAGTACTAGTCGAAGGTAGCGAACATTTTTCTGTTCTCGAGGAGTGCTTTCTGTAAGAAGCTTTTAATTTGATTTAAATTGCAAGTGATGTACTTGAATATACTCGATTTTTTAGAGTTTTAGAGCACTTTCTGTTTTATGAAACCGAATGAAACTGATCCTCCTCGCAAAGATCTCTTATCTAAACGACCACAAGTGCATCTATGCATGAATATCTCAAAAGAGAATTTTCCTTGACCAAACTTAAATAAAACTATCTTCCTTTTAAAAACGACTAATTCTATTATAGACGAATGTAAATTGAGTATAGAATTATCAACAGACGGGCAACGAGAATAAATACGCTTTTGCAATAATAACAGTTGCCTTTCGCAAAACATTTCATCGAAGGAAGTCGCGCCTAAAAAGTCCTAATTACCTTCATGCTTCGATAAGTCCGGATCCATCATCAGAGGAGAGCAGATCCATAAACGGACGAAGGAAAGACGACGAGTCAAGGTTTTATTAACGTTCCCCGGTTAAAATGTCGCGGACGAAGGTTCAAGGCAATGCTTCCGTGCGTAATTAAATGTTTCCAGACCCGAGGTAACAATAATTCTAACGTCGCGAGCCCCCGTTTTTCTTCGCGCGTCGCGAAATTTAATTGCGCTTGCTGGTGGAGAGATACGAAAAGATACGGATAAATTATTGTCGGCTGGAGGAACAAAGAGGGCCCAGGGCGAAGCAAGCGACAGGAAGAAACTGACACCCAGATAACGCATGAGAATGATGATAGTTTCGCGGAGTACGGACTGTTTGGTTCACCGTAGGTGCTTCGAACACTTCACTCCAATTTTGGGGCGGAGACGTTGTTTGACGGCATGAGGAAATTGATTGATTGCAGATGATATTTTAGAGGAAAAAGAATTTTCAGTCTTGGATTTGATCTAGTATTGAATATTTTAGACACTCTTATTGTTCGTGATCTATTGTCGTAGTTTCCCCACGATTGTAGACCTGTAATCTAATTGCTATGAATTGAATCACTTCTCTATTGGAGAGGTTGAAACACAGTTAACGAGAATTAATAGTTACATTCGTCAGACTATCAAAGTAAAACTATTTCCTATCCCGAAAACTCGCTTTCAATTTAAAATATTTTATTTGAACCATGCCAGTATTCGTTATATAAAAGACTGTTTCAAATACTTTCGCTCTAAATTTCACCCAGGCTCCGATGCACAATTTCCACGGTCTCCGTGTTCCCACCGGAGCAATATTCAATTCGCGAAATTTCGGTTGGGAATCGAAGCACATTAATCGAGCGGTTTCGCCATCGGCGACGCCAGAAACGGAAACGGTGGTCGATAAATGTTACACCCGATGAAACCAATGCTCCAGTTCCACCGTTAACTTTATAGGAACAATACTTTAATACGAGTGTCGTAAAATTCAAAGCCCGTTACTCGCCAAGGACCGCAGCCGAGGTTCTACTAGAAAGTTCGTGCTTAACGACGATTATTCGGAATACCCTCTGGACCGCGGGAACTTGCCACGATTTTCGAGATCCCATCCAACGGGATCGATAAATATTCCCACTGCGTGATTCAATCGTCGAAATTTGGCTGGGGATCGTTCCGTCCATTAACCTTCTCGGAAACTTTTACCGCGAGATCTAAGCTCCAGAAACGAAGATGGCGATCGATACACGTTGCAGCTAATGCCCCTCGTTTCCCGATGGGCTCCGCCGTCGAAACTATCGACAAATAATTTTCTCACGGCGGGATTCAATTGTCGAAATTTCGCTAGGAATCGTTCGATTCATTAATCGAACGGCTTTGATCCGAAATACCTACGCTGAACGTGAAGACGGTTGTCGATAAATGTTTCACCCGATGGAGCTAACGCTCGTAGTCTCTCGTTAACTTTATCGCAGAAACCAACGACAAATAATCTTTCCATTAGAGGATTCCATCGCCGACATTTGGCCCAGATTCGATCCATTGATCGTTTCCGCGATCGTCGTCGTCGGTCACGCTAGAAATGGTGGTCTACTGTTGCTGCTGAATTAATGGCTTCTTTTCTTCAAATTATTTATGTCCCCTTTAGTTACATAACTGATATATTATTGTTGTTTGTATTCATTTGTATTTTTGTGTATGTGAATACGTGTCTTGGTATTTTTAACAGGTTATATACTACTATGAATAAGTATCATGGAACAATAATACGAATACCGAAAAATTCAAACTACTTCCGGTAGTAGTGTAGCAGTCAAGCTTCTATTACGAAGTTTCTACTGAATGGTAATTACTTGGAATTTCCTCGGATCCCGTGAAATCCCAGCGATTTTCGGGGTTCTACCTTAGGAGATCGATAAACACAGCTCAAACTAATTAGAGTGCTCTCTATACATGTTTATTGCCTGACGAAGTACTCGATGCTTTAAACTCTCAACTACAGCCGGTATAAACTGCCACCTAGAAAGATTATATCATAGGTGAATGTAGGAAATTTTATTTTCCCCTTCGTATATCATTTGTATAAAATATTCTTTCCAATTTTTCGATAAATTTTATATCTTTCTGCACATTTACCATATGGTACATAGTACTATAGTGATTACATCCACGACCCTATCGACTATCTTCTAATCTTAAATAAAGTACCATTACTCTCCATCTGTTATGAATATTCCCTCAAATTTCCCTCTTAAAATATTCCCTCAAATTTTCCTCTCAAAATGTTCTCTTTATTATCCTGTTAAATTTCTTGTTTCCTCCACATATTTATTACAGTTTCTAAAAAGGACCACATCCACGTGCTCCCATCGACTATATTCTAATCCCAAACAAAGTATTACTGCTTTTTTCATCTCTCAATCAATTTTTCCTTCTCCCCCTTCGACATTAAATTCCATCCAACGGTGCATTTCCATTCCCAAAATTCTCCGCAAGATCTAAGCCAATCGCCGAGCAATTTGGTCATGGGCTCCAACCGAGGTGAAACTGACGTTTTCGTTCCATCCGGTTAACTTTGTTTTCAGCCAATAGTTGGGCATTGCGACTGTAACGCGTCTAAGGAGATACGCTAACGATATTTCACGGCTAACAGGGGATTCCTCGCTCGATGATAGGGAAGTTTCGCCGCATATTAAGCCGTGGATGGACCCCGACTACGCCGCAGAGCAGTGGTCTGCGTGAAACTGCATGCTACACCGAGCGGATGTGCAGCGCGCGACGGCTGCAGCCGCAATGCAACACGCGCGCGCGTCGAACGTGTACCACCGCCAGGAGGCCGCATATCGGCCAGGAGGACGAATCTGCAAGGAGAACAGGTAAAAGAGAGGGGGGCCTTTGTAACGTGGAGGCTGATCCAGAAACGGGGATCCAACGAGAGAGATGCGAAACAGAAATACGATCAACTTCGTTGCACAGGTGAATTATACAAAATGTTTGGTAAAATATCGTTGCATATGGTCAATACTTATGTCATGTTTCTGAAATTTGTTTTGCCATTGTTAAATTGTCTGCGGGTGCAAATATTGAGCAATGCTCGTATAATTTTTCACTGAATAATATCGATAAATTTATGATTGACAGTGGATGTGTCTCGGGTTATTAGACTTCGAGTTTGAATATTATTTCTGATGTTTTGGAAGTATGATTTTTGCAATGAATGCAATTAATTTTAATGGTATATCTTCTTTGAAAGGATATTTATGCGAGCGTGGCTCATTTGTTTAAAATGTTTCAAATTAAATGTTGGTACAAATAAAAGTACATATAATCCTGAATCAATATATTGACTTTCGGATTTCACTTCATGAATTATAGAATTCCTTAACTATGATGGTGGTGGTTAAGATCTTTCTTCTCGGGAGAACGAACTCCTCCGGAAGTATGTAATTCAGAATGTATACGGTATACGGGGGCAGTAAAAATGATAGTTCAATAAAAGTTGGAGAGATTGCAAAAAAGCTGTTTGCATTTTGAAGGAGTTTTTAAAGAGGTCTTCCATCGCGGGGTGCACGCAACCTGAATCAGGTGTGCTGCCTCCGGCACGGAGGATATTGGGTTTTTGTACTTTTAATTTATCGACGATGCTCCTGGCGTCCGTCTTCATTTATGAATCATGACCAATTCCTTTTCGTAGCCCGTTGTTATGAAAGTTTCACTATCTTCTTTTTATTTTTTTTTCTTTGTAATCACATTTCTAAAAAGAGATCCAACGTACCAGGACTGGTACGTCGTAGATCTCATAAATCAATACGAGGTTTGCGTAAATTTATTCCTAGACACCACCAAAACGTAAATCTTCTCTGAAAATTCATAAATGATACAAGGCTTCGTTCCTCAAAATCTCTCCAACTCCTTCCATCAGAAAAAAAAGGACAATTTAATGCGGACAAATCCTGCGATATCTCGATGATTCGAATTTCGAGGAGCCTTGCATCCTTTGAAATTCAACTATTGCACAATCCAGCCAAAATTTCCGTGGCTTTCCGGCTCGAAAGATCCCTAGCCGTCAGAAGCAAAAATCACTTCTGACAGAATCAATTCCCCCGTCTCTGGGATTCTCATTGGAGCGACGTCCAGCGATCCAAAAAAACAGAGGGCAAATAAATGGGGGTGGCCACTGGTCATGGACAGATTTACAGAATATACGGCGACAGCGGCAAGAGTCGGTTCGTGATCGGACTCCATACGAGCGCGGTTCCGTTTTCCACGAGATGACGAGGGGTCGAACACGCTCGTGCCAAGGGACAACCGGCGCTATCGGAAGCGACAGACATTTTTCCGGGTCGTTTTCGTCCCCTCGACGTCGATTCCTTTCGCCGCAGAGCGCTGGGAAGCGCGCACGTCGATGCTATGGTCGCGTTTCGAACAGCGGCAAAACCAGGCAACGTAGACGTCAATTTGCCTACGGCACAATGGCCCAATCGGAACGCAAACAACAATCGTTTCGGCGTGTCCTGAATCGAACCACGGTTCAACCCTCCAAACGTACACATTTTTTTTTTTTTTTTTTTTGCGACTTCGCCGCCAGGGAAATGATAAATTCTTGCTTTCAGCCGGGGCGACTTGAGGATTGATAATATAAAAGACTTTTTTTATTTTTACGGGAGGATTCATTGGCGTTACTGGTGTACGAATAGAGTAAAATGGATGAGCTGAAGTTACACTTGTGGATTCAAAGATTGTAATAATTCATCGATAGGAATCTAGAAGTTTCGATAGTTAATTGCGATTACTCAAGGGATAAGTTTATAGCCTTTCGAGTCACGAATTATTGCAAAAGAAGAACGTAAATTTTCTGTTTAAAACAACAAATTTAATATCACTTTTTATTATCAAAATAATAACCTAGATTACGCCTCTGCATTAAATCTTGGCGCCCAAGGCAAAAAGCCTTAAATTTGCCTGGAGTGAATGGATTAACATATTTACGTGATGATACTATGATCAAACTTCATCATTATTCGATTTTTGTCAGAGAGTTCAACGCCATTTATTTATTTATCCATGTTCTATATGCTGCAGACATCTCGTCGCTATTTTTTTTTTTTATTTCTTCCCAACTCCCTTTAATGCATAAATCATTTTTTTCAACCTCGACCTGAGAAAACCCCCTTAAGGAGCGAAGTCGCGTCGCCCTCTTTGCATTCCGCGTCGACGGCGCGTTTCAACCGCATCGATGATCAGATTTTCGCGCGGATCAGCGGTGGCATCGTCGGAGGTTAAAGAAGATTTACGAACGACGCGCGCCGCTTTTCCGTTCTCGGGACAGCGCGAGTTTTTACGGAATTGGATTGTAGCGAGATTTATGCGCGAGCTTCAACCCCCCCTCCCCAGGCCCGAGTGGAGGATTAATTAAGGGCTGTTAATTAAAATTCACCGGGTAAATGTAAATCAGCTTCGCTCTCGCGTTGTTGTCCGCAGTCCCGTTGATCAACGCTGGCATCGATCTTATTAATTTCGATATTGTTCTCGTTCCATACGCGATATCCACCCACTGGAAGCTAATTTTTTAGGTCATTTGGCCGGTGGGGTTTTTCGAATGCTTGGACACTTCGAACCGGGAAAATTATTTTCGTGTGCATTTTCATTTTGATATGCATCCAGCATTTGATTTATATTTTGTATATACCCACGAAATATTGTATAATATTGTCAAAGAGGATCTGAAAATTTATGTTGAGAAGTTCAATTACAATTAAATATATGCTCGTAGCATACTGCTTCTTTAAATCTGTTTAAAAATTTAGTTAAGCTTTTCAATCCCGCTCCAGTTTTTCCAAATCTATTTAAGTTTATTTAACTCTGGCAAACAGAGATATCCAGGTCGAACGTAACAACTCAGTCGGAAGTTTGGGGCAACATGAGAAAATTAAATACATGGCAGCTCATATCTGAAAATCGAAAGGAAAATCCTTTTTCCGTGAAGGAAACGATCCTCGTTGGGGACACGTTTTTAGAGTCGACGATACTATTTCCGATGAGTGATTAAACCTCACGCGAGACACCTGCGCTTAAAACTTGCAGGGAATTTATATTCGCGTCCGTTCTCGATTTCATCCACCGAATGGCGTCGATCAAATTTCTCTCTGAATATCGCGAGAGAGTTATTTCCTATCGATACGGATTCGCTCGTAACAACCGATATTAATACATCAATATTAAGAGATTTCCAAGCGATGCACGAGCGAAGTTATTTTCCCGGGGCACTTTATCGAATACTTTCCATTCAATATAGAACTTGTTCGCAACGTATCTTGGTCGCTAATCGATCAGCCCTCGGCTAGCCGCGAAAATCGACGAGCAGGAACGTTCCTCATAGGAGGAAAATTATGCTCACAGTGAAATTACAATATTTGTTCACAGAAATTAATTAACACGTTGGCTGCCAAGCCGCAACTCATGAAAATTTCTACGATGTTAACATTTTTTCTCGAAATGATCGAACATTAGATAATTTAACATCTGTCGTAGTACTTCATTTTTTAACGAATTTATTTTCATTGTTGTCTCATGTTTGGAATTAATTTTTTTAGTTCCTAAATGGATAGTTCTTTCTGGGTGACGTGGCGACCAACATATTTTTTGAAGTCTTTTGCACTTGCACCATCTGTGTATCATTGGGACATTCAGCTTCAGGGTATTATTAGGGATCACTGACGTATCGGAACACATGCTCTGCCAAATTAAAGATACCAATGCTAAGATTACTAGCAAAAACGTTACAAAAATGTAAACTTCATCGAGTCCAAAGTTGACCAAAGATTCCCACCGAGAAATGAATCTGGGATGTATACTGGTACTGAAATATTCGCCACTCAGAATCAACGACTAAGAAATTTCAAATATTTTCACGCGATTGAAACGCAACGAAACTATTTCGCAACAATTGGCCCGTCGGAAAGGGAAGCGCCAATTAACAGTTCCCTCCAGATTCCCTCGAGCACGGCCAGAAGAGAATTTTCAAACGGCCGTGTCTCCAATACTTCACCTCGTGGCCGGCGTTCAGTTCTTCTTTTTCCGTCATTCCGGGTAATCGAGGGCGACTTAGTAACGGGCTTAAGCCAGCAAATTGTAATTCGAAGTGCTGCAGCCTTCCTTTTTCCCCTCCATTGTTAAGGCTACTTTAACGTAATTGCGAGTCTTCGAGAACATCTTTAAGAGGATAAAGGTGTTTCCACCGAGGAACGCCGAATCCATTCCGCGTATAAATGTTCGCGAAAAAGTCGCGCGACCCTATTGTCGATTAGGGGGGAAACGGTTAACTGGATTCTTGCACGTTTCTCCCTCGCCCACCCCTCAGGTAAAATAAAATCGTCGGATGGACGTTGGAGCGGTTTACGCGGTTAATTCGATAAGCTCCTCTGGGGTGATTCGGTCCCGTTTCTTCCAATCAGCCTGTCCCGTAAATCAATTATCGATTAAGAAGCCAACGTGGAAGGGGAACGGTGGAAAAAGGGTGGCTTTTGTGGCCCCAGGTTCGAGGGGGCGGTACCGTACGAAGTTATGGAATTCGTGGCGGTTCGAACCAAGGTGGAATTAACGTTCCTGCTTGTCCGTTTCGCGGGTATCCCAGCAGAAGAACCAAGATATCTTGGAGAACAGCCCCTATATTACACAAGGAAGTATTCGATAAAATAGCCTGGAAGAATAACTTCCATCGCCAATATCGGTGTAATAATATCGGTGAAATTAATTTGCGTTGTATATTAATTTTCATAGGTTGGAGTTTAGTAAGTCTAACGCTTGAGTGGACGTAACTTTATAAATGAAATAACTGCTTGTAGGAGATGGATCTGAAACGAAGAAGTTATACGTAAGTAAATAATCGATTCATTAACCAGTCAACTGTGATTGACGAATACACTCGTTGTGCGTAAAATTTAGTTACCGTTGATTATTTAAGAGTATGTTTCACGTATTAATTTGAATAGCAGAAGTATAAGTGACGTGAATTTTTAGGACGATCTAATATATAGCCGTCTTTGCGGTTCGATAATACTCTGTGTTTGACGATTATTCCTGTCGTAAGCTTGATGTTCACGATACACGGAAGTACGCGCTGAAATGAGGACCGCACAGCTGACTGATTAAAAACTTAGTAGAAAAGAAAGAACGCAGAGTATGAAGCTCAAAGACAATAGTGTCGGGAAAAAATAGGACGGAACTAGAAGAATAATCATCTTAGATCTAAACACTGAAAACAATTTTTTAATGCACCGATGCTATCGAAGGTTAAGAAAATCGTGCTACGTTCAGCGTCTTGTTATCTAAGGACCTGCCAAGTACGCTTATATACAGCACTCCCCCTAATTGCGCTGGAAACGAACCTAAACGCGATTTAAACGCCATCAACGGCCGACTGCAACGAGATCGCGCAGTCTTGGAGGGGATTTCGTTCGATCGGCGATGGTAATCGCCTGCCTCGGAGAACAGTCCTCCCCCAGAAGCAAATTCGCCAGAATCGAGAAAGAATCGGACCGGATGTCAGCTTAATCGGCTGCGATTTACCTTCCTGGAAACGAAATCCCGCACGAGGGGACGCGAATGCGTATAAACTCTCTTTGTTTTCCTTCTACGTCGAGCCGCAACTTTATCGTCGCGTTTCGCGAAATAATGATCGGGGCTTCATCGTTTTAACAGCTTTGTCGCTTCTTCGGTCACGGTTTATCGGATTTCCAGTCGATTATCGTCGTGGATGAAGGGGAAGAATGGAAAAATGGCTAGAAAAGGAAAGAAGAAGATACTGGAAAGCACACGTGTGCGTTGCATAATGTTATGCCACTAACTTGGCTTTTGTATAATAATGTTTAACCACAAAATAAATTTTTACGTGGGACCTTATTTCTACTAAACTACCAGAATCTGTACATTTGTATTGTAAATTCAGAAGTAAAAAACCTTGAAATAACCAAATACACCACTACTTGAATTTGCATTTATTATCTTAATCGAGTAAGTGTTCAGAGACTCCTAATTACCATTGAGCGCCTCTAAAATAATGTATCACAGTATCAAAGTATCTGTTTGAATTCTATTCTTCAACTTCTTCCCTCAAGAGGCACACTAGAAGTACAGGAAGTCGAACAGTGTCTCGAAAGTTGTCCGAACCGAAGAAGCTATAATACGGTCGAAATTGGTTCCCCGAGACTATCAAATTGCGACCGACTTGGACAAAAGTTCGAAAATACGGGGCTTCCATGCACGCGGTATGACTCATACGAGGCTAGGACGCAGTCGCGTTGTAACGAAAGATCGTTCGAGTGAAATCGATCTCATTTGTAGCGGTGAAAGGCTCGATGGAAATGCGCCTGACTATTTCGCGACGGGAATCCCGCGGAACTTTCCACGCGCTCCATTCGGTGGAAAATCTGGATTGGTTCGTTTCAGATTACGCGTTCGATGATCATCACTCATCTCCCGAGGTTTTTCCTAGCGAAGAAAAGACTCCGTCGAGAGTAGACGGCGGGAGTGGTTTTCCGAGCGATTCATTTCAGTAAAAATGAAAATGATGTCTTCGACGGGACTCGAGGCTCTGGAGGATTCGCACGAGAAACAATCTCGACGCTTCGTCAACGTTGCAGCTTCATCGAGGGGTCTTCGAGATCCTTAAACTCGAACGGATACGTGGTGCGGTTAAAGACAAACTGTTATTTGTTCTGAAAATATTACTTGGACGTTTTCTAGAAGAAATTTCCTTCGTTTTCATGTTAGGTTAGTCGACATTGTTTTCCTTCGACCCATTGGTAGATGGTGGGACCCCACTGTATTCGAATATTCGAATAATATTTTAGGAGTTATTGAATTAATTTGTCTCGAGCACTTGGTGTAGTAATTTACATTCATTAAAAAAACAATGAGCGATCGATTGGTTTATTTTAAGCAGTGTTTAACTCTTTATTCTCTCGAGTAAAAATTTATGTCTTTCTTCCCAGCCTTCGAATATCTCTAAAATATTCAAACGTTAAATTATTTACGCAGCACAAGTCTCATTTACCATTGATCGCGTGGTTTAAATATGAAATAAATTCGCCTCGATTAGCCGATGGTTTTCCAACAAGTGGAGAAGTCGTTCGAGAAAGCAAATCGGCGTTCCTTTATAGCCACGTAATCATACTCGGGGAAAATCAATAAAGCCCGATTTGGGGGTGGTTCTTAAACCGTCGGGGAAACAGTTAGCGGACGATATTTCTCCGAGGCCAGCCCCGAGGAAGCGGAAGTGGATCTTGTGCCCATCGAGTCGCCAATCCCTCTGGAGATAGGGTAACGAAGGGCTTCCTGATTCGATTCTCATTATTAGCTAGCCGACGGAGTTTGTTTAACTGGCTTTATTACGGTGTTTCGCAATTACGTCTCTCACTGCGACGGCTTGCCCGCGATAGAACTTCTCCGCGATAGAGCTCCTTCGTGGAACTTGTCGAATCGCGACAGGATTCAACCGCTGAGAACTTTCTTATCGATGTTAACGACGCGCCGAGTACGCTAATCCTTTCACGCCGGAGTTGGATATTTATTTAACCTTTTCAGGAATTCATTTTTTTTTCAGATAAATAATAGTTGAAACTATTGTTTGCTAAACTAAATAAACTATGTTTAAGACTTGGTTTTAGAAGATATTGGTTTTTAATAATCGGCGATTGCGCGTACGAGTACGATTTGACCATGCCTGATCATTATTGCCTGTTTCTACTTGTGGCGATGTCTGTTAAGAATACTTCTCGACATTAATTAATTCTGTCAGGTTTATTACAACTTTATTCAAGTTTTCGTAATTCTTATCCTCTTTAGTGATTCATAGAGTAGCTATACAAAATATTACATACGTATTCACTTCGAATATTAAAGACTGAATCATAATTACACTCGACAACAGTGGTACACTAATTCCCTCTTAATAAGAAAATCTATGAAAATCCACAAAACCCTTCCAAGAATCTATTGTGTACCTTCTACTATACATAAAAATACAAAGAAGTATCTTATCTCTGTAGCATTCAAATACTTGCAATCGCAAAGATAGTTAGCTCGCCTCTAACGAGGTACCATCGAGCAGAGTCAACAGTCGCGATCAATTTCGGTCCAGGCAACTGACCTGGATACTTTTCCTGACAATCCAACGTAAGAAAACTCTAACACGCTCCAAATAACAGTTTCGCAACCGAGAACACCGCGTCGTTTCCGCAGCGACTTGTTAACTCCGACAAACTGCCTTTGTCGCCGAGTATTCGTACCACCACCCCCCCCCCCCCCCCCCCCCCCGTCGTTACCCCGCTCCTTTGTGTCTGGCGTTAATTTCGCGCGCTGCTCGAAAAGATGGCGAACAAAACGATAGAAATAATTCCAACGACAGCGGCCAGGCGCAGTTGCGACACGGGCTCGAGACGCGTTCGACGGAACTCTACTACACGGGTACCGATGACACGGTCTCCCGAGGCGAATCCCAGCGCCCAAGAACGTGACACGAACAGGTGAGTGCTCCGTCAACATCGATAAATTCTATGCGGTTTAGCATCCAGGCTGCTCCTGATCCGAGAAACCCCCTGTCCTCCAAGATGCACTCCAAGACGCACTCGAAATGCCCGTGCAAGGCGAGCATCCAAGCGTCGTGTTCGAGTTTAGCTAAACCGGATCCCGGAAACTGGAACCATTTTTGCGGTCGCTCGAGGACGCCGTCGACGAACGGAACCTTACTCGAAAACGGAGATTCGTGTGACTCCTACGAGTGAACGGTTATTCTTCTAGGTAACTATTCGATCGATGTAAAATATGGAAACTTCGATTGGGCAATTCGGGTTGTAATTTTTATAAAATTCATAGGCGAGTCAAGAATTCTAATTTATTTCAGAGCATCGCCTATCTCCTAACTCCTCGCGTTTAATTTCCCTGCTCCTCCTAACTTCCACCTCATTGATTTCAATTTTTTAGAACCGACTTTTCTGTATTTGAGAGCAGTTGTATATTGATATAAGGACAAGTAGAGCATTGATGCCTTGTTCTTTAAAATTTGTTAACGTAAAATAAATTCATTCCTCAAAGTATTTACATAAAAAAGAGTCCTCAGAATTCACCTATCCATCAGGTCAACCTAATGATAACTTCCTCCTAACACTTCTATCTCCTAACTTCTAACTCCTAAACTCCTCTCGTTTAATTTCCCTGCTCCTCCCAACTTCCATCTCATCCATGTAAATTTTTTAAAACCGACGAAAGCTCTCCCGCAATTGACACTCACAGAGCACTACCCTCCTCTCCCCCTTGATAGCGACGCAAAAAAGCTACGGGGTTAAAAACTGCTCGAAATTGTATTCCAAAGTGGAGCTGGCCGTGTTCGCGGCAATTCGTTGTATAAATGAGTCTAACTAGATTGGACCGACACGGAAGGTTGCATCAAAGGCATCGAATACTGCGAGGCGTTCCGAGGTGGGCGTCCAGAGCCACCGTGAACAGATATAATAAAATCAATTCGAATGTTTATTTTCGTGCCGCGCGGGCCACGTCGTTTTTTCTCCCTGTTAGGGAAAATTCGCCGGGGAACGAACGCCAACCCGCGATTGGGGACGGCTGCTTGTTATTTAACGCGGCCACTTCCGTCGAGGAATATAAAGATAAAAAAGAAACACATTTTTTTACTGCCAGTAATACGAGTATTTTGACGAATCGATTGAAATTAATGCCGAGAGAATAAATAGAAGGAAGTAAAATGCGCGTGAACGATGAATTGAACGGAGGATGAATGCATATTATAAAAGTGCACTTTATCCCTGTTCCAGAAAATATTTTCCTTCTGCAGCGCCTAATGGGTTAATGCAATCATAATTTTTTCTCGTCGCTGATGTCGCCTGTTTCATATTTCCCACTGTTTGTAGCCCGTGTAGCTTACGTGGAATAATGGGTCTGTCCGAGCACGCCAGATAAATAAACAAATAAAACAAAGATCGGATAGGCGTAGCGAGGCGATGAACAAGGGTACGGATGAAAATCTCGACGTTTCTCACCCCCGGGAGGGGCTTCTCTCTTGTGTATCTGTGCACGGGAGAATAGAGGGAGACAGATCGAATTTGTCCAGTAAAAAATTGCGCCAGCGTTCGTGCCTATCCGCCCTTGTTTTCCAGCCTTTTAAGCAGGGTTGGCCAGGAAGTGTTCAGGCTATAGCCACTCGGTCGAGGTCAACGTCGTCGTTGTCTACTCCCCTTTTGCTTTACTATCGAGCGACTTCGCCACGGGTGAAAAATGCCCCGTGCGATAGATAAATCGTCCGCGTTGTCAGCAAGCGTCGCGTTGCCCTTCGAATTAGCCACGATTAAGATTGGTGGCCCCGATAATTAATCTCTCCGAGTCCCCTCCGCTAATCTGATCGTTTATGCATCGAGCACGCGCCGAAGAAAGCCGCTTTCGATACTTTCTTTCGCGGTATCCCGAAGTAGGAGTCCTCCGAAGATTCTTTTCAGGATTATTTCGAGCCACGGGAAAGTCCCTCGGCCGAGACCCGGTCTTAAGCTATGATTAATCTTTTCCAGAGGGAGGAGAATAGACGAGGAGCTTCGGAGACACTGTTAATCTTTATCAATACGAGTGACGGCGGAGCACGCCCCGATAGTTTCTTTGAGGGCTGTAATCCGGTTCGAGCCGCGGAGACAACGATCCCGCTCGGCATTGAGTAATTTTGAACGTTGTACGTATTTATTCTAGCGGGAGTTCGAAATCGTGGAGGAACTATGTCGTCGAGTTTCGATTGGTCGGGAGCGTGGTTCACTGGGTGACGTTAGGGAACTAATGTTAAAGATAGTTTAATATGTTAGGATATGTTCTTTTCTGCGGTGTTGGCAAAGTCTTCGTGAATACCATCATTAGAGGGCTGTTAATTAAGGAGAATATCAATATTATATCAATATTATATCAATATGATTGGAACTTGATCTATCGATTTGAAATCATGAACACATACAGTCAGTTCCATAAGTATTTGTACCCTCTATGTCTACCGAAGAAATTGGCCTAAATTAAATAATATGTTTGATCTTTCCAAATAAATGTTCTATTATAAATACGTATATGAATAAACTGTACACGTGTATATACTTATAATCAAAAATTTATTCGGAACCATTACATCTATGATTTAATTTAGGAAAATTTCTCCAATAGACATTGAAAATACGAATACTTAGAAAACTGACTGTATCCTTGCATATTTTAAGTATATCTCTAATTTCTCTTAAGCATTAACCTATTGCACTCGACATACGAACGCAATGGGTTAATACATGTTTATTAAACATCCAGTGTCTTCAAAAACATTCATAATATCAGCATTCCTTTCGATCATCTTTCCCCTCGGGAAAACACCGTCTACCGTCATCATCCTACATTGCAGAACTGCTGATTTGCCTACGATAGTTCCAATTTCCACGTCCGAGGTGCGAGAATTAATGTCCTCCGCGTCCAAGACTCTTCCGATAGGAAAAAACCGAGGTCGCGGTGCTCCCAGCGGACCGAGCACACTCGATAGAAGACCGCGACGGTCGCTGCGACATCGACGCCCGTCGCCTGCGGTAAATCTCACCCCCAAAAAAGTTCTGTCCCCGTTCCATGGACGCGCCGCTGCCGCAGCTGGACGAAACTTGCCCGATCGCGGCACCGACGGCACGTTTCGCCGCATTTATCTAGATGTATCTTCCAGTTCGGCGCGAGGTAAAAATATGGGAACGGGAATCGGGTATTGGTGCGGGCTCCCCCGACACCTCGTCCCCTCCCCGCGCATTTAGCGCGGCCCGACGCGCCCACGCGCTGCGGTGATAACACTTACGCAATTCCTGCTGTCAGGGTGCGTAACCTGTCGTGTCAATCAGCCGCGAAACGTGCTAATTTCCTCGAAACCCACCCTTTCGTATCGCCAACCACGGCAAACGTGTTAGTTCTGACGAGGGCTGATGCTTCGAGAGCGTTCGGCTAATCGAGAAGGTTCTGGATCGTTTGGGTGACGGATTAATTCGGATTTGGCCACGTTTCGGGTGGGTTTACTTTTGCGTTAATATCGGGGAGCGAATCTGGAGCGTGGAACGGGGAGAAAATGTTATGCGAGTATAGAATGATGGAGCTTTAGTTTCGAAGTTATGATGAGTTGAAGGAAAGCACACTCTACGAAACTTCTGAATAAATGCAGTATTACACGTAGCACTACGCATAGTATTACATATTATATTACATAAATTTGTTGAATCTTACTAATAGGATATTGGTACGATATTTACTTTTATCCTGTTCACTGAAGTTTAAGAGGCAGTGTGTAAGAGATACTATATGATATTAAATTTTGTCAGCGTCATTCTATCGACCAAATTGAATAACCACAATATTTATGATAAATGATAATACCCATTTGAAGCAACGTAAAATGTGTGCAACATTTTTGTGAACATTTCGTGGGTCGATTTTACGCACTGGTAAACGAGGTATCCTTTGGTAAACACATGCATTTGGATCGTAGGATGCAGCGTAGTTTGTATCGGGCATTTATATGGAAAAATGCATGTTGATTTAAAAATTGCGGGAAAATAGGGCCGAAATATTTTCATGCAGTTCACGCAGCTCGACAAATTCTCTGGCGAGTTTACTCGAGTTACGTATTGGTATTTCTATTCGAGTACGTAGAAGCGATTTCGAGAACTTTCTTCCTCGCAAACAGGAACAAAAGGAGGATGGCATGGCGACTAGGGAGAAATTGCAAATAGAAGGCAGATCCACGGTGCCGTTTTATTGCGACTTTTTATGTCTTTGCGCGACAACCAAAAAAAGGCGAGGAAACAACAGACGCGAATATAAAGGAGAGCATCGAGAGCGTATGGGAAATATAAATGCAATTGAAACCTTGGACGAAGGTGGCGGAAAATTTACTTGAAACGACGATAAGTGTGAGAAAAAGTGTTCTTTCCATTTTCTTAAGGAATAGTTAAACAAAAATAAAAAGGAAATTTGGTATTTCTAAAGAGAGCGACAAAAATCACATTTCAATTGCCTCGACAGACCGGAGAAATAAAAATTCTGAAATGGACAGATTGACAAAAAGTCAGCTCCTTATTGTTTCGTTCATTCGTCGATTCGAAACGAAAAAGAGGAATATTGATATCGCCAGAGGACGTGGAAAAGGAAATCTCCAACAACGCGTTCAGTTTACTTGCATTGTGCCGCGCCAACGTGGAATTCGAAGTTGCGGACACCATTGGAAGATGGGGATGAGGGATGAGGGGGGGCGAAATCCCGCGGGTGGGGGCGGCGCAAACAAGTGGAGGAAAACGGGGACAGAGAGACGCCGATTAAACAGGCAAAAAAGAGGAAACGCGACCGAAAAAAAGCGGGAGAGAAATATAAAAGGAACGTCGAAAAATAGAGAGAAGAATCTGACTAGACGACTCTGCAGAAAGCTGTTTAAACGAAACAGACGAATGGTACGGAGCCGGGACAGAACGGGAACAAAATCTGGCTCGGTCATTTGGTCGGAAGAAGTCTTTCATTTTTGTCCTCTGCCATATTCAGCGCCCTTTTTTCCGCGCAGACATCGTCGAGCATCCGACGGACGCGGTCCAAGATAGTTCATGGTGAAAGCTAACTCCAGCTGCCCCTTTTGGAACGTTCGAAGGACCGAAAAGAGAGTCTCTTCGAACTTCAAGATTCGATGAAAAGATGGAATTTTATTCGCACAGGAGTTAGAAATATTTGAGATCAGATCGAGCAGCCCACCAGAAACGTGGGCCACATCTTACTCTCAACGATATAATAGCTATTCGAAAAAGTTCGTCAAGTTTCGTCGCTCGATCAAGGCGAGTATGCTATGCAGGCTTGTGAACAAATTTTGTAGTCTTTACGGACAAAATGGGTTATCAAAATTTTCATGTCAAAGATACATCACGCTGTGGTCGACCAATCACAGAACGAAATCATGCAAATGGTTGAGAAACGCCACGAACCTTTTTCGAATACCCAATATAAAAATACACAAACATACGAATTCTCAGATTTCTGGATTAATCTTATCCTGACTCTAACCTTCATCTCCCACATCCTATTATAAATTTCTAGCAACCGAATCCTGTTCTCTATTAAAGTCTCATCCAAAATATAGGTCTTTATCAAAATCATGATCTATCTTAAGATCTACTAGTCGAATTTTCGAATAAATTCCATGCAGCAGTTAGTATCTACGTGTCTGTCAATGGATGGAAATAGACGGCCGGAAATCAAGAATTCGATATCGTTGGATTAGCGTGTCGTGTACGTAGTCGCGTAGTATTTCGACGAACACGAAGAAACTGTTCTGCATTTGCGCGTGCGAGCGCGACGTGCTCGTTCGAAAGGAATATTTGACAGAGCAGTCGGCCGACGGAACGAATGTTGATCGACTGAATTGACTGGAGCTACTGGGCGCTTCGAGTCGATGCATCCGTTTCGGAATCGACGAAGCTACACGGTTTGCTGCTCGTTCGTTCGTCACATTGTTTCCTCGCCTCGATTGGTTTTTCCATAACGCGCCACTGCACAGTGGTCGGAAATCCCAGCGAGCTTTTTTCAAATGCTAATTTTTTTATTTCTAAAGTATTTCTGGAAAGATTTATATAAAAAACTTTGCTGCTTCACAGATGCGCTTGACGTAGAACAGAATTACAAGACGGTAAAAGATGGTACTAAATTATTATGGGCTTGGTGTGTTGTCAGTATTTCATTCATTTTTACTATTAAAAAGGAAGTGTGTAAAATTTTGTTAATATCGGCCTAACCGTTTCAGAGAAAAGTGTACCTTTATAGAGAAATTTTTACCTACTAAAATACCATATGTCCCAAGCCGCTTAAGCTACTTTGAATGAAGAAAACTACTGATCCATTAACACTGTATTGCTTTTCCTCGGAAACCATTACCGTTTCTTCTCACGAGACGATGTCAAGCAACTGCGAACATTCCGCATGACATAGGATTACTCACCCCGGATGACAGAACATCGTCCCTAACACGTGACATGAGCTTACTCAACTACACGACACGTGCAATAATAGAGATGGTTCTTTGTAAAGCAGTCTAAATCCAATTTTTAAACATAACCATTATTTCCACTTAATATACAGTCACTGGCCACCGAATTAGGACCACTACAAAATTTTAAGCATTTTTCGCGTTTTCCGTAAAATTGAAAGGCTTGTTGAAATTATACCGATATAATTTATTAACTACTAACACAATACACTACCACTAGACATAATATTGTTAATATCTTGTATTTCCACCCTTTGCTTTAATAACAGCTTGTATCCTTTCCGGCATGCTCCGCATACATTGTTTGATCATATGCTTTATATCTTCATCATTTTCCCAAATATCTGTAATTCTTGCTTCCAATTGTGACATGTGGTGCTTGGAGATTCATAAACTTTTCTTTTAAGAAGGCTCCAGATATTTTCTATAAACGCTCGTCACATATACAATTTGATTATCACCACGATAATAAAAAATCTATTGTTATATATACAACATTATCAACGTATTTAGTAATAATTGGAATGACTTAAGACAATTTTCCATACATGACATACTGTTAGGCCACCTGAATAGATATAAAAGTGAAATTTTTATACGTGGTCCTAATTCGATGGTCAGGGATTGTAGACGGTAAATACAACTGTACTTCGTTACAATATCTAAAGAAGCGTAAAAACATCTTCTCTTTAAAACTCGCGAAGACTAGTACAAAGACCTGTATCTTCTTTGGTACTAAAAGCAAAAATTACCGAGTTTCGTCCAGGATTTGCTAATGGACTTTTTAGTGAGGCTATCCAGAAGAAAAATGTAATCAGCTTAAACATCCCTTTCAAATTTAATCCATTTATCACGGAAGTACAAGGAGGACTGTGGAAATATACCTTCCTCGTATAATTTTAAATATTCCATTTATATCATTCCTAAATCTCAGAACCCCTGAATCAAACAGTCTACCCTTTGCGGTACTCAAATAAAAACGAGACAACCCTGACGAGGGTCCTCGTCAATTTCGAGACGAGCTCGACGCGTTCGTCGCCAAGTTGCCGCAACATTAGTTTCTCGCTTTAAGAAAACAAGTTAATCAAGAAGACAGATAAAAGCTCGAGCGACAAGTCGTCGATCGACGTTGCCCATCGAGCACCGAGATCCTCCCAAAGATACTATGCACCTGCACGCCACGTTCTCCCGGTCGTTACGTAATTTCCACCGCAATCTCTATTCACGCCACGTGATTGCAGGCCCGCGGACTATTTTCTAATCCGTGAGACAGACCCGTCCTCCGTCACTGGTCCTCGTCCCCCGGGGGCGCAGAAAGACATCAAAGTGACGTCAGTCGGTCTTGCGTCTTCGTCGCCATGGCGACGCCAATCAATGAATGAAATTGCATTTGCATCTCTCCTGGCGTTATCCAGCGTTGCCTCGCCGAGGTTGGCTCTCCTATATAGGCCAGGACAATTTATCGGATAAGGCAATCTGGGGATCGCGGTGAACGAATAAACAAGACTCCCTCCGACGCGGGAGGGTTGCGGCCATCCTCGAAATATCGACGAGCCAGTTCTCCGCGATTTCCCTGACTGAAGCAAGGTAAACACTAGCGAAACACCACGGCGAAGAGGATCTCGGTGGCCGGGGGAAGATTGATGGACTTATCCGTGTAACGGTTTGCATGATGCAGCGAGAAAGGAGCCAGTCTCTCCCCCGCGTTGCCCTCCCTTCGTCGGGATAAGGTCGAAGAAATGAACTGTTTGATATCGTATCGGGCCATGGAATGGGCGAGCTGCTATCGACACTTCGCGGCGAAAAATGAAATGCACCGTGTAACGGAGGCGGCACGCAAAGAAGCTTGCAGTATCGCTGCAATTGATGGCTGGACATTTTTCAACGTTTAGGGGAAATACGCCTAGCGGAACGGGATCAGTCTCCGACCCGATAAACCATGCAACCCGGAGGCAACCGGTTGACCGTGTACGGTAATTCCTCCAAGATCGAATTTTTCCAGCGGGATTCAAGGGATGCAACTGCGAAGAGGGTTGCGTTGGACGTTTCATAATTCAGGGAGTAAAGAACATGGAAACAAAGAATGAAAGCATGAGAGAATTGTTGAGAAATAGAGTTTTTGTACTCTCGCGCTCTCTCGGATGGAGGACCGAGCAACAATCGTAGAAACAATTGTCGATTGGCCCCTGACCGCGAGTCAGTTGTTGCTTCGCAATCCTAGGTCTATAAAACTCAAAGTGAACTTGAAAATTTCCTAAATTCTTGAATTAACACATCGTTGACCGGTGACGAGTAACCGGTAAACTCGTGTTTGCACTCACGTTATCATTTCAATTTATGAAACCCAGGGCGATATAAAACAAATTGTATAGTCACGTAAAAGACATGTATATCAAATATTTCATTTCAATTCATTATGTTGGTAAAATATAAATATAGTTTAGTTTAGATTGTTTTAATTTCACATTCAATTACGAAATAACCGGACAACAATGTGTTAAATCTTTTCTATCGACCATCAAGGCTTGCCACTAGAATTAGACCAGAATCCTATATACTACATACAATCCTGTATATTTGAAACTCCGTCCTGTCGCATCGATCACTTCGTAAACCCAAAGGATTTAAAAACGCGCGATATTTCCGTGTCCGCGGTAATAATTTCGCGAAAGGAACCAGACTGGCGTCGGAGGTGTACGCGCGTGTAATTCAAGACGGCGAGTCCAGGCTGCGTAACACGTTATTTGCGCGAAATTCAACGAACGAACCGTGCGGGAACTTCGTGGCCCGTTTATAATCCCCCGCCGCGTGAGAGTATTCGCGCTCGTACAGGCTGATCAATAAACGGGGCCACGCTCCTCTCAACTTGCTGCCTCGACCAGCAGAGAGACTTAAGGCGGAATTTAGAGCGAACTCGGGGCGAACCGTGGAATAAGGATATTCGCGCAAGCGGTTCCCCTGGAAAATACACATCCGTGTGCAAAATAACGCGACGACGCGCAGAAAGCGCGTTAAATTTCTCCGCGCCCGACCGTTTCGCCGGGACCGCGACAACACGAACAACTGCAACTGTTTATTTCTGAGAGAAAAATTTGAATATTTTGTCTTCTCTATGGTGGGGATTTTTTCCTAGGCGGGCGTCCAGAGTAGCGTTGACTGTTCAGGATTATGTCCGGTGTATATTATTTATTTTGGAAGTTGCTGGGACCATTGAGGAGTTCTTTGGAGCTCAGAGAAAGGCGGAAACGCGAAAGTGGAAGAGTACCATTTCTTGGGAATTTAATTTACGATGCATATTTTGAAAATGTAGGTTAACACTGACACGACCAAACGGTCTAATGAATGTTTTCAAATTTTTGTATACAGTTCTGGGTCTAAAAAGTTTGGGAACCTCTACTCTAAGACATTGTCTCATCACGATAGAAATAGTTATAAATGAAGGTCGGTAGGTTCAGTGTTAAATGTGTTCATTGTGGTCAATGAAACTGTATCAGGTTCCTCTAATACTGGTCGACGAGTATTAATGTGCCAGCTACGGAGGGTTGATTTCATTGTAACGCATTGTTTCTTTCTAATGGAAATTTTTCTAACGAACAGGGAATTTTCTCACTTCTTTAGGAGGGAATTCTCACGCTTCTTAGACAGAACTCGAAGCAACTTTTACCTCTGCTTCGACGAGATTTTTCCCCACTGATTCGCGGCAGAGGAGAAACCTTCGAGTTCGAGTAGCCGCGCAAAAGAGATTCTCGTCCCATTCGCGCGCGTAAATTCTATTTAGCACTGGACGACACTCGAACGCGCGCGTGATTTACGTCGCTCGCGAATTGCTTACGCGGAACACTCGCGGAGGGCATAACAGGGGGAAGCGTATGCGGAAACAGGGGAAAAAAGGACCGCGCCTCCAGGGTGTCTCGTATCTCACAAATCTCATTAAGTGGCGGCTGCACTCTTCGGCGACTCGAGAGAACTGTGAAGTCAGCATCGTCGCTTCGCCGCCGTGATGGAAATGCTCCGTCCTCGGAAGCTCGTGGCCAAGGACGCGTGAGCTCGCCAAGAGGGTGACAAGTTTGGATTGATAGGCGAGGAATTGCATCGGTCTTCGAATCTTGCAATACGAGCACGACGGATGCTATTCTATTCGGGCCTCCTCGATGAAAAAACCTTTAGTGGGACATTCGCGCGAGATTCGAATGAGATCTTTATTGACTCCGTTTTTTCTCGGAGTTATAATCTCAAAGTAGAAGTATTTAGAATAACCATCTCCGAGGAAATATTGATACTTTCATATTCGAAGGACAGGACACTGTAAAACTAACAAAACTCCCTAAAAATGGCCCTCTAGTACTCCACGTGCTGGGGCATTTTTATTTCACAGAAATACACAGCTGAAAAAATTGTTTCTCAGTCTTCGAGATTCAAGTAAAGATTGCGTAGAAGAAAATGCCGGAAACAGCAGCCATTTCTCTGAAATTAATTCCCCGAAGTAGATCTTGCTGTGGTCCCACTTGCCTGACCAGTCCCTATGAAATAATTTCTTTCTAAAGATCAAATAAAATTCCAGCGATAAAGTTAGCCTAACGACATCCAAGTGTGCCACTTTATTTGGAAAAGGGGGTAAATAGACGCAAGAAGAGTCGGCTGCTCTTCCTCGCAGTCGAACGCGTGGAAACGACGATCCAGGATAGTTCGAACCGAAACGTAGAGCCCTGGCTACGTTTCGGTACGTACGTTTCGGTACGTACAAATTGACGCGAAACTCGAACAAGTTCCTTTTTTTTATCCTCGCCTCTCGCCCCTGTGACGCGAACTTAGCGCATTACTTTGCGCAACTTCGCAACGTCCCTCGCTAGACGTCGCGGACGCCCAGTTATTTCACCGTGCTGGACCGTTTTCGGTTCCCCCTATTCGATAAAGTATGAGAAACGCGGAAAACTTGAAATTTCATATTGTCGAAAGTTGCGTGCCTGTCGAGACGGCCGGAATATTGGACGGAAGTGATAATAAACGCCGTCCCCTCGTCCAGGTCGATCAAACTTATACCGACGCTCGGAAGTTTGTGATCGCTTATAACGGTTCACGGTTTCCGAAAAAATACAGAATATAGCACAACAATTTCTACTGTTTATGAGACAAAATGGTCACTGTTTAAAACACAGTCGAAATTTGTGATACTATTTGAAATTACACTTCTGAAGGATAGAGGAATGCAAAATAGATTTAACTGTTCTATTATACATTCATCATTTTTTGTGTGAGAAAACATCCCCTAAGAGTCGCACTCCCTTTGGAAAATACAATTGTAGATAACTAGACTGCGAATCTTTATGCATTTATAGGAAATTTAAATGTGCAAGAAACTACAAAATACAAACAATATACAAGAATATAAAAAAGATTGAATGTAAAGTTCATGTTATAATATTTGCAGAATAAAATAGATTCCTATTTAGGTTCAATTTTTGTAGGCACTTTCGCGAAGATTTTATTTTGCATAACGATCCGCAGTTTATAGATAACACGAGATGAATTTTAATAGTGTCCACCTCGAGAGTAGAAAGTAGAAAATCAACGCTTGACTAAAGAATTCATCTTCAGCGAAACCACGTCGAAATTTCTCAGTACAATTCAACAGCTCGAGCTTTTATTAATTGCATATGGAGTAAATTTTGCAATAAGCAACACGCCTCGGCGAATAAGAAATCGTTTACGCGAAACACACGAATGAGGGGATTGTTCCATCCCAGCAAAGACGCGGTTCGATCACTTTGTCACTCCACGTGGAGAGGTTGAACGCTCAAAGACAACCTAATTAACACCTGGAGTGCAAACGGTTAAACGTATCCTAAACGTGTGGATCTCGGGGGCCTTTGCTACGTAATCGGGGAATATTTGTGCGGAGCGTTACAACCCAATAACATCGAATCCTCGAGCGTAAACTTTACGTCCTTTCATCTTTACGTCGCTCTAAAGCGATACAAGAACGAGCTACCGTGACACCTCGAACAAGTGAAATAAATTCTTGGTGTTCTACGAGCCGTAAAATAATTTTTATTCGCGTTACGCGTCGCGTAAATCCGAAAATGGCGCGCGTGGGTAATTTACAGTCGCGTGAATGACAATTCGAATCGAAGCAGAAGGACGTACGCTGTCTTTCAAAGGCTTTCTGAAGATAAGCGTGGATCATTCTATCGTTTCTTTTTAAAATGATGTATCATAAAAGTTGATGACTGCGGAAATGTACTTGGCTTGCGTCATTCATGTAATTTTGTACAGACTCAAGATACATAATATATGCACCAAAGAAGACCTCATAAAACAGTAGGATCAATTCATGTATTAGGTCATCGGTTCTGCTATTCAAATAAAAAGAATGAAAATAAAATTTAAAGAAGGAACGCAATCTGTAGCTCGATCACATAGAATGACTCTATATTCATGCTACGATACTACATTTCTTTCAATGTAATTTATCGCGTTCACAAGAAACACTCCCTTCGAATTGAGAAGAATTCCTAATTGTAGCAGACGCCCATCGAGACAGGACCAACGCGAATCTCGTCGATCGAAGCGCTGTCAATAATTTCGGAGCGATTGCAGTTGCGCGCTGCGCCAACGGGAAGTCATTTGCGTAAGGGTAATTAAGGTCGGGCAAACGAGGAGGATCGACTACGAAATTCAATTCGTCTGGAGTTCGAAAGGTTCGCGCTGTTTGCGGAAGGGCGGCGCAGGCGCTAATAAATCTGGCAAACGAATAATTCGACCAATTTTTTTCACCAATTTTTCTACTAATTAAAGGCCTCGACGAGTAACGCGTGTCGATTCACATGCACGCGAAGAACGACGAAATCGGTTTTACGGATCGATGGTGAGCTAGGACCGGGGCACGATTCAAGGTCGTTAAAACTGTTACCTCCATCCGCAGAGGCATGCACGTTTGTTTGTTGGTTTGTTTTACGACGAAAGTTTGGCGCAGGAACGCATAAAATTCTTAACGACCCGCGTTCCGGCGGATTTTTCCCATCGACGGTTGTTACGGGAAATGTGGTCGATTTGACCTTTTTTTTTGTGGAGAGAAAAAAAGAAATTTTGTTGCGGAGAATACCTCGCGACTGGTTTCGGTTCTAGCTCGCGAAGGGAATATTGGCTTTCAAAGCGATACGTATCAGTTCGTTTCACCCTCTGTTACGCTTTAAACAGTAATTACTTTGCTTTGACGGGAAGTTAATTTATCTCCCAATCATAGTGTTTTTACGAACCGGGGAGGCGGCATGTTGTGAAACATGACACAGATATTCATAGTTATTTGATGGTAAAAATATTGATAAACGTTCGTGGCTAGAGGATACCCGCACTCTGTATCGCAGATGATGGTATACAAAACAGGAAAATATGAAGATGTACGTAACACTAATCGATAATTTAAGTAAAATTTAGATACATGAAATATTTGAATGGAATATAGATGACGCAAGGTGATTTTTACTTTGTTCAAATTAAAAGTTAGATTATACCTCTTTCCTAAAATTCTAAATTCATAACTTCGAAACCTACATCAAACACATTACACGTTCAGATTGGACGGATTTTTTCGACGCAACTATACCTGATTAACATGATCCACGGGGAGATTTGGATCTCTATGCATCGCAGGTTAAACCAACCACTTAACAAAATCAAGGCTCCTCACCTCGCGGAGGGGTCAGACGAGCGAATTATATTACGCAACTTCCATTTTCAATTTCCAGGTACGCGACTGGCCAATTTCGATCGGTGAAAACTTTCCACTCACGGAGGATGTTCGATCGAACAAGATATTCAAGATAACGAATCAAACGCTTCTGTAATTAATCTCCTCGGAAGTTCCACGTTGGCTGGCTGCCGAGAGCCGGCTCGACGACGGCCGCGATCGCAGGAACACGAAGAGTTCGAAGAAATTTCAGCTTCGAGTTGAAATTATATCGACGAAAGTGAGGGCACGGAGAAGGGCGGAGAGGCCACTCGAGGACCAAGGTAATGGCGCAAAGATTGCCCGATCGAGCCTGGCCAATTTCGTCCTTTTTTCGCCAGGGCTGGCCATTTCTATTTCGAAGGGGTTACGCGTGACCCATGGAGGACCTTGAACAACAAATTCCTTCAAAGTATCCGAAAATTCCCTCCGCCACATCTTGGAACTGGTAACTCAAACACCTCCATCGTACCGCTATTATTTTCAAATTTATTTCGTGAAGTTTTATTGCAACATAAAATTAAAATAATTTGTTTGGGGTGTTTATTACACACTCTCTAATTCTGCGTGGATTGCCTTACATTTCAATCGCACGATAATCCCAGATATCAAACGCGAGAAGCGATCCATTCGACGTAAAATGACCCTTAAAGGAGCAATATGCATGAAACATACGCGACGATCAAGTATTAACTGTATCTGACTGGCTTTCGCTGTTCCTGGCCCGCTCTACTGTTCTCGCCCTTGTTATGAATGCATACAAAAGCGAGCGAGGGGAGATACCAACGATCAAATTTCGCATAGGGGAGACAGGGGTAAGTTGATATAGGGGCAGGTTGATACGGAGAAATTTTTGCGACACTGGATACGCATAGCTCGAGTTGGAAAAGACGGGAGGTACTTGTTCAATCTTCTATTCGACATCGTGTAATTTAATATCTTGCATGTTACTTACTACGTGTCTATATCATTATGTCATTTTACATATGTATGATTAATTTATAAGGATTCGATTGCTTGAGATCAAAATTCAAAAGTTCAACTGAAGAATTTGGCTTTAAAAGGAAATATCAACTTGACTCGGAGCGAGCTAAATTGATATATTGGTTATTCGAAAAGGTTCGTGGCGTTTCTCAACCATTTGCATCATTCTGTGATTGGTCGACCACAGCGTGATGCATCTTTGACATCAAAGTTTTGATAGAGCATTTTGTCCGTAAACACCACAAATTTTTTTCACACGCCCACGTAGCATTCTCGCCTTGATCGAAGTGATATTGCAAAATATAGCGAATTTTCTCATTATATATCTCCATGTTCAAGATGTTATTGCTGTTAAATCAATAAAGAAATTTCATACCTGTTTTTTCTATCCGTAGTATAAACTGTAACTTTTCAAATAGCATCAAATATGTCCCAATAGATTACGTGTAAACAAAGATATACGATGTTAAATCCATCTAGCGACAAAACACCACGAACTTTTTCGAATGCCCATTATTTTAACTTAATGATAGTAGTCAAATTTTGTAAATCCGTATTATATTACATTCTTTCACATTTTCAGTTGGAATCCATAAAGAGAGCTACAGTTCTACACATCAGTAATCGAGTAATTAACTCTCCCAAAAAATAAAAAAAAACCGCCTCGTCTTTCTTCTCCCTCAAAGTGTCACAGTCCAGCCCCATTCAGCGACACTTGAAAAGACTTCGCTCAGTGTCGCGTGGCGCTATCGTTTCGCAGCTTTTCACACGGAGGTTGCGATATATCGACGAAACGATTATTCGTCGGTGTTTTGCCCCGCGTCTGGCCAGGCGACACGAACGATTCTCGGAACCCTCGTGTCCGAGTAATTGCACGAGCGAGGTTCTTGTGTCGAGAGATCGGGAACGAGCGGGAAACTTCCTAATAACTATATAGTTAAGTAGCCGCTAATGGTGCTTCACGGTTAACCAGTTGGACAACTCAATCGAACCGAGCGCGTCCCTCGCTCGATCCTGTTTACGCGGTAATTGTTTTTCCGGATTAACGAGGCCGAGGTACAGAAAGTCCTAACGGGAGAAAAAGCGACTGTTCAGGACCCTTGACGGTCCAATTATTTTACCATGATCAGACTTCAATGGGACGATCAATGTTCGAGAGATTTTCTCAGATTCAAATGACTAATGTTTCCATTCAGGTGAGAACAATGATATTAATCTTGATTTTATATATTTTTAGGTTGGAAAGACATTTTCAAGGTTGTCCTCGTATGTATTTCAACGACGAAGTGTATTTCCATTGTATTCTACCTAAATTAAAGTTAAGGGATCATTAAAATTTAGAAACAATACAGGAGTAGCTATAGAATATTTTTAAGAAGTGGTTCCATAACTACTACTGTAATTTATTATTCCTTAATTTTAGTGATTGTACATAACCCTATCAGTTTGTTTTATTCCTATGAAATAAGCCTGCATATAGCATCTCTGACTCGCAGCTTCGCGAGAAGAATAAGGATTTAAAAAGAACCAACGGAATATTACCGAAGCAATTTCGAACTTCTTACCCCCAGTTTTAAAACTCAAATTTGAAAAACTCGATAGACTTTCGACCATGGATAGCAACTCCAGAATGATAGGAACCACTGACAGAATTCTCTCAATATATTCGTCAGACACGTTCGACAGCTACGAGGCGCACGCCTAACTACAATCGACAGGCGATGATCGAAAGCAGCTGTCCCGTGGCAAAACCCTATCCGCATCCTAATCATTTTATTTACAGCACGATTTGTTTTACCAAGTGACAAACCGCGGTAACCGCGGGACAAATTGCCATTGCCAGTTATCACGCGGGTCGTTAACGTCAGCATCCGATCCATCCCGCCATAATGAATTGTTCCCGTCCGTACGGGAACGCTTTCCGTTCCTCTAAATTTTCCGCGTTTTCTCCGCACGTGTTCTTAATAAACTGCGCCCGTAGCGTGACAAACTGCCTATTTTCACCGGGCAGCATTTCAAGCGCGTGACCGATGTTTGCGATGATATTTCGCATACCGTGTGGGAACTATGGAAAACCATAGAATCCCTCGTTGTCATTTAATTTAGACAAATATCTTCGGGAGACTTTTCGCTCTATGCTACATTACTTTGCACGCATCCTTGATACGATTATTATTCAACGATTAAAAATTAACACATCAGCCCGAACCTCTGTCACGAAATCAACCCTGAATCTATTCTCGTGTGTACGATCTCCCTGCTCTCGTGGGACACCAGGAGTCTTTCAACCCTGATCGCCGCTTTGTGGGAGGCTCCAGGTCGCTCCTCGCGCGAACAGCTCCTCACAAAAAACACATCAAGTATTTAACACCTGTGTGAAGCTGGCCCCACCTATATGAAAAACTCGAAATTTTCTTTTTGCATACGTTTGCTCACGTTTGCTCAAGTGAAATTTTTGTTTGCTCCTCTTTAGTTCAAAAGATACAGGCGATTGTTTATACGTCCAAGAGAGAACTATGTCAATTATTAACAAAATTCAAAATTTTCTGTTTGATTCTGTTTTGTCATCGTTTGCTCAGGAATGGTCAATTGGAATTTTCGTTTGCCCCTCTTTAGTTCAAAAGATAGATCCGTTTGTTTATACGCTCATGGAGGAGACATCGCGAAATGTGTTCCGAATTTTTTAATTAGCTTTCTTTCAGATATAAAGAAGGGAATGTAGAGCAATCTATCAAAGTAGTAAGGTTTGACTTTCGCTTTCAAGAAATAAACTTTTAAAAATATCTAAATTTTGAATGACTAATGTGAATCATTCAAGTGTTCGAGGTATCACAGGAGTGGTGTGGCACAGTCGATGATGTTCTGAGGTTGCCAAATCAATATCTTGCTCTGGACTGGGTTCGATCCCGGTAGAAGTAACTTTGGATGTCTCCTCCATGAACGTATAAACAAACGGATCTATCTTTTGAACTAAAGAGGGGCAAACGAAAATTCCAATTGACCATTCCTGAGCAAACGATGAGCAAACGTATGCAGAAAGAAAATTTTGAATTTTGTTAATAATTGACATAGTTCCCTCTTGGACGTATAAACAATCGCTTGTATCTTTTGAACTAAAGAGTGGCAAACGAAAATTTCACTTGAGCAAACGTATGCAAAAAGAAAATTTTGAGTTTTTCATATAGGTGGGGTCAGCTTTACATGGGTGTATTTAACGCGCCACTTTTGAGCGCGATCCCAAGATTCGAAGCAAAACGCGCCGCTTGTTCTTCGAGTGGATGTTTTACTATCGGACATGTATCGAATAAAATTGTCGGGGGCGGTAGCGTATTAACGTCATAAAATGGTTGTTCGATCAGCAGTTCTCGATCAAATTTTTATACTGCGTCGTGCTCAAGGTCCTTGTGCATCTGCTGCGTCATGTAATCAGGCGCTTGAAGCAACCATCGTGGGGGGTAAATCTGTTTTAATCTGTCGAATTTCGATGGAAACATGTTACTTCCATCCTCCTTTTTAAACCATAAAATTCATCAAAAATTCATCCTCCAAGAAATTTCTTTCAGAAAATAATCATGTTCTATATGTTCCTGTAAAATTTCCTGTACTTGCATGATTGTTCAAGAGATATTAATACAAAAATTTCTAAGCATACCCAAAAATATAGCAAATATATTGCTAACAATGAATTTAATATTTACATAATAGTTCCTTCAGGAGAAATTCACGAAATGAATTTTCAATCTTCTCGTACATCCCCAGTAAAGATGCAATCAGCGTCCATAGTTTCTGCACGTGAAAATCCAGCTTAAGTGCAGTACGTCGCGCGGTGACAGCATTTTTCGCGGTTCCGTTTGTGACTCAAAGCACCGTGAAACCTGCCGGGAGGAGCCTCCCCAGGGAGGAAGAAAAGAAATCGAGAAGACAGGCGGCGAACTCGCGACAGAAAGTAATTAGGAGGAGCGAGCGACAGTTAGCGACGATTATCGCGATTCGAAATACCTCGACGAGTAATCCCGAGATTCGAATCGATCCGATTTGCATAATCCCTCAAAGACAAGACAGAACTCGACTCGTTGAATTATTCTTTCCATAACTAATGCGGCATAATCTCGTAAATTAGCTGATCGTACGGGGAAGCATTGCGCCAAACGTGATGGAAGACAATGGATGCCTGATAAAGTACTAAAGAGAGGTATTCTTGGAACCACGAACTGCTTTGAATGGGAACAGGTCGATACAATGAAAAGGAAAATTTAAATAAACTCTGGCTCTCAAAAGCATTTGCACACGTAGCATTGAATAATATAACACTGAACGTAATCAGCATCCTGATAGTCTTGGAGTATTATCAACAAAAAATTTGGAATGTTTCTCTTATACGTGATTACATTGTACTTTAATGTATCGAAAAGCTAACTATGTAACAATGTACAAGTATTTCAGCATTTTCACCCTAAAGATACATCAACCGTTTGAAATCAGCGTTTGAGGTAGCATGAATACGTGGGTAGTGGATACGGCGACCACTCAAAAGTGGTCAATGTCCTTTCAGCTCTGAAATTGCATGGAAATTCGTCGAATCCTGCGCGAAACGCAGACACAGACGATCCCTCAGAATTAATTCACCGACCCCCGCGAGGATAACGACGGTGAAAGCTTTTTGTACACATCGCGGAGCGGTTGCGCGATAATAATGAACCCAGCCGTTGTAATCGTGGACCAACGCGTTATGGTTGCTGGATTGTCGACGAACACGAACCGTACAGCCACCGTGCGTTAACAAAGTGCACCGCGAGCCTTACAATACGCTGGAGCATGTGCTTCTGTGCATATACCGAGACGCGAGTTTGCGAAAGCGAGGACTCGCGGTTAAATTCGATGCAATTACCCACCGCAGCCATAATCGTCAAACTGCTCGTCCATTGGCGCGATTCGAATCGTTCCATGGAAGCCTGGCGAGGATTTTTAACATCGATCGTTTGCAAATGGAAATTCGATGAGCGTTAATTTTGAATATTGATCTTTAATCTTAACGCAATAGATTGATATTTAATTTAATGACGCGATGTTTCTTAAAGCTTAGTAATTGTTTTTTTTTCGGGTTGAGTAGAGTGTTGATGCAAATTCAAATTTTTACAAGTTCCAACAAGTATGCGCATATTCGTTAAAAATGATATACAAATTGCAATCACGCTGGCAAGATGTCATAAATAATGATGAAAATTGTATTATTCAATAAAATTTATTCAAGGCACGAGAAATTTATTATTTTGTTTTAATTTAAAAACAGACAGAAACTTTCCGGTAGACCTAATATATTTATGTAAAAAAATAAAAAATTAAACTGTTCGTAACGTTGATTTTTACATAATCTTGAACAACAAAAATCACGCAGAAAAAAATTTAGAAAATATTCAAAATGATTGCCGTTGTTAACTTCGAACATCTTTTAAATTCAAACTTAAAGTGATTTGAAGATCAACATAATTATTTTAGAAGCTTCTGTTAAATGAAACACAATGTATAAGATGAAATTTAATACAAAGTCTTTCTCCGATTCCAGAAGAAACAAAACAATGTTGAAATATTTCTTTTGTTAACGTTTCATTTATTTTACTCTATCGTTTACTGCGAACCCTTTTATTAGTCCATTTGACTGGACCGATTGCACTGTAGTCATGTTGTCTAAAATAATAACAACAAACAATTGCACCATATAACTGGCCGAAAAATTAATTTCTTCTATTTAATCGAATCGAACATTTTTTAAATAAAATATCCAGCGCGACTACTACGCCATCCACAATAAGATCGTTAATGCAAAGATAATTCATATTCAAGTTAAAAGGTGCTTTCGAATAATGATGTAATTAATTTCATCACGCCAGAAAATGTCAGTTCAACACCGAACACAATTACGTTAAATCGTACGAACTTTGAAACTGAATAAGTTAAAGGTCATCAACGTTGCTTCATTCCCGTTACGTAATTATTGAAATGATACTCGTGCAACGATAATTTTGTTGTGCTGATGTTTTTCGTTGTACCGAGTCTTAAAAATAGCTCGACATTGAATATAAGAACTCTCCATTCGATTGATCTTTAATCTTAACGAAATAGATTGATATTTAATTTAATGACGCGATGTTTCTTAAAGCTTAGTAATTGTTTTTCTTCGGGTTGAGTAGAGTGTTGATGCAAATTCAAATTTTTACAAATGTAGACAAAGAACTGAAATTTAAATAAAAGTTCTCATACACTTCTCATATATTTGTCCATATTTCCACTTGTCATAAATGCACAAACATCCGCACTCAAGTAATGAGTTATTCCACTTCTATTCTATTTTACTTTGTTTCCAATTCTACTTTTGTGTTGCAGAAAAATACCTTTGAAGGAAAGAGATGTCCAGGTCACGCAAGATAAGAATCAATCAGAGCTCGATCGTCCCCGTCGCGCAAGGGGCAGCTGTTATGAACGGGCAGATTATTTTTCGCTGTTCCATCGATAAAATCGAATCCGTAGTAATTCGAGCGCCACGCGGCCATTACAAAACCAATTTACTCCCGTTTCACGCCCAATCGCGTGCAAAATGGCAGGTCCGATATAAAAATTTTAATTGCCCCCGGTTATAGGCTCGTAAAAGGAGCGTCCCTGGCTTGTAACCCGTCGTATGTGTGCACCCGCATGAATATATTCATACCACGATGGCGAACCTACGCGAAAGTGGAATACCTCTGGTAGCTTCGCGCCTCTTTCATCGATATGGATTCGTATATTAATTGCATTCTGACGGTAGGTACCCCGCAAAGAGGACAGCATCCCGGTAGCCTGTCAACGTAGACAGAGAAACGGTGAAGTCGTAGTAGAAAATCGAATGGAAAAGCGTGAACAGCATCAAACTACCGACTTAACCGACTCACTCGATAGATATTCCTATCTCCTTCCATATGCTGACAACACGGCTTCATGAAATCCTGATTTCACGCTGCAATTCTATTCATGGGCTTAAAACATTTTTCAACTCTTCGTCAAGATGTACATTCAAGCTATCCAACATATACAAGGTGTCCCGTAACTGGTGGTACAAGCGAGTAGAAGGGCGATTCTACGTAAAAAAGTGAATCGAAAATGCAGAAGTGTACTTGATTTAGCTTCAGCTCATCGGATTTCATTCTAGATCATAAGCATAAAAAGAAAGTAAAATTATCATAAGAGATACCATCGTGTTGACAATGTTTATAGACGTTGCAGAAGTCCGTCGAACTGAAGCTAAACTAAGTACACGTGTATTCGACAAATTTTCAAACTTATTTTTATCGAAAATAAAGCTCAACAAATTTTATTCTACATTCTCGTTTCAATTTTTCACATAGAATCACTCCTTACTCGCTTGTACCACTAGCTACGTGATACCCTGTATATTTTAACCGGAGTCCTGTATATTACAACTGAAGTTTTATAGAGAATATTCCGATAGAAGTTACTTAATTGTAATTAAATTCCTAGTGATGCCAGTAGTCTATTTGGGCCACTGCCACTCTTACAGCTCGTATACCTCGGGTTCGCTAAACTCGTACTGTACCTACGATTGAACATAGTTACAGCCACTGAGGGTCAAACTACCACGTGACTTACACGTATGAGATTACACCATTGTAACGAGGAGCCAAAATATTTGAAAATTGGCAACCATCCATACCCAGGCTATCGAGAAACGATTTCCTAATGAGAGGACAGGAATACAGGGCTGTACGGGCGGCTGAATAGTCGCCAGTCCAACGAAACAATCGAAGTAACGACCATGTCGATAGATAAGGGGGCTTGTCCCGTCGATAAAGGCGCCATATACAAACCATCGACCTAACCCGAGTGTCTGTGTGCACGCGGTCGCAAGAGCGCGCCAGTCGAAACTCGTAGAAATCATTTCCTCGTACTTCGACAATGGTCTGACTACTCCGGAATAGTTGTGTACACGCGTCTTATCGCTCGTATCGGTCCGCATAACGTGACACCCTCGAGGAATCCTCGCGCGAGATTAGGTCTACCGGTTACGTAGGTAAGCGAGAAAGCTGGCTTTAAGGTTGCTTTCTCACGACGAGACTGGGTCGCTATCGAGACAACGTCTCTACCGAGAATTTACCTCTTTCGATTCGATCTCATCAGCTAAGCAAAATTTTATTCGAGTCGAGATGGTTGCTCGATAGAATAGTTAGGTAAGGCTTTTGTTTCTCTGACGATCTCTGGATGTAATACCACTCTGTAATTCAAAGATTTATTCTTAGTAGTGTAGCGAGTGAATGTTTGAATCAGTGCGAAATGCGCGCCGAATGAATGTGATCAAATGAGATCGAGCGACGGGTGACAAGTACGAATGATTGGTTAAGCGAAGAGCGAAAGGTGTGTGTGAGACAGGAGTGAGTGAGAAGGGAGTATGTGTTTGAAAATATGTATACAAGCGCAAGGAGAGAACCAGAGTCAGATGGACTGCTCGAGTTGAGAAATAGACACGTTTTGAAAGAGATTGCGACAGTATATTATTTTCTATTATTAAGATAAGTGTAATTTTGCATCCTACGATAGCCTTTACAAAAGGTAGTGAACAGTATGGCGCTGGAGCGTGTGAACGCGAAAACGAAAGGGTCCTTTCTATCTACTAGTATAAATGTAATCAAGAAGAATAGAATAACAAATATACTAATATTAATCTTTTTAAGAATATAAGATAAGTTAAAGTCCTTTATATCCCGCGAACACATATTTTAATTCCTATTAAATAAGAATATTTACTTAATAGGATCAAACATATGCGATTTAGAATACCATTACGAAGACCACGCAAGCCGAGTGAATATCCAAATGTTGACTGGAAAAAGTAGTGACTGACAGAGTCGATATCCGCTACGTAGATACGTACAAGGAAATAGTATTCACAGACAGGTATGAATGACATATGCTAAGAGGTAATATCTAGCGAAAATGGCGCCACTGATTACGGAACTTTATTTTCAGTGACTGAAGCGTTCATAAATATATACATATTTTAAAATCACAAATTATAACTCCTAAACTGTATGTACTACTGTGATAAAAGAGTAGTAAGACTTTTTTCATTTAAATGTTATAAACTATTCAACGAGAATCGTTGCGCACCCTGAAGTCTATTCCGGAAATCTAATTTAACCGTTGTTTGGAAGACTGGAAAAAACGTTGGCAAAAGTGTATCCTCTCCAATGGGGACTACTTCGAAGGGGATGAAATAAATTTGGAAAATTAAATAAGCCGTTTGTGTTTTATTTGAAGAGTCTTGCTATTTTCTTATCACAGTAGTATACCACGGCGAGCGAATCAACATCGCTAAGAATATCGTTGCAATTCTGCTCCAAAATGAACCTACATTTAGAGATTTCAAGATTGCGTATTTATTCATTGAAGAGACCAAGAGATTTAATAAAGAGAACAATCTTGTACCAAAATTGACCTCGTCCAACTGTTTTTTTTTTCGGAGTTCATGCATAACCTGACCAGAATTAGACGGTCGCGAGTCGGTGCAGCTGTAATCGACGTCGATAACGGCTCCTAGGTTAATAATAGATGGTGTACCTGGGTATCGAAACTATTTCCATTTTAAAATCGATACTCCTTATTCGTTTCCTCGAGGTAATCCCTTTCCATCGCGTCGCTCGAGCGAACTATCGTTTCATCTGCAATGCGTGACATCGATGTAATCGATATCTAATCTTGTCGTCCTCGTTACTAGTCGCGCGAGTACTGAAATCCCGAATTCCAGGCTAGGGATCGATCGGTGATAGAGGAAATATTCTATCGGGGTGTCTTCGATGGAATCTTGGACACGCATACAGGGCGATAGCATGCCAGCTTGTCCCGTCATATATTCTATTACTGTTCCTACAGGTATTTTTAAATTACCGATCGAAACAGAGCTCGTGTAAAGTCTACCAAATATCGTAGGGTATGCAGTTTATGAAATTGAAAACGAAATGAAATCATTTCATAACCCTTTCAAACCTGGCATACGCAATTGAGGACGCTGTTAGAAGAATCTCCTCTCAAAACGGAAGAGTTAATTCTTGCTAATTTATTTAAATTGAAGAGTTCGTGTGGGCGAGATTGATTAACAATTAATTCTCTACGTTCGGGAGATTCCCGAACAGATACAAAATTTAAATATTAATGAAAGAAAATTTAAAGATTAATGAAGAAGAATCAGTTTTTCTTGAATACTACACTACTAAAAATTAATTACATTAGTACGAGAAAAAAAAACAATTCAGGTGTGAAAGGGTTAACACAGGACTGTTGGAAGAAATAGTTACAGAAATAGTACACTTTTGGGCATTAGGTAATTCAACAATGCAAACGAAGTGGATGAGTGAGGGCTTTGCATACAGAGAAATAGTATGGTATTGCAGAGGCAGACAATTGCTTTCAGAACGATGGCGAAAGACCATAGATCAGGTGTGTCAAACTCACTTTTGCCTGAGGGCTAATTTGCACTTGCTACCATGTTGCGGGCCGCGGGCCGCGGATGCACAAGCACGGGGTATAAAAGCAAAACTTAGTTTAAAAAATAAGTCGCATTAAATATGCTCGGTGACCGTACTTCGAAACGGTGCAGCACATCAATCAATGGTAATTCATCGACTAACGATACCTAGAACAAACCTATTCATAAAAAAATAGCTGTTTCTTATTTTTTACACATCTCCAAACTGACTTCTTCACGATCGCTCGCTCTCCGTGCGAATCGCCGCAGACGAAAATCTCGATTTTCGTGATCTCCTTAGATTCGGCGTATACTAGCTTTGGGTTACATCCCGGAGTATAGAACATCACGAATGACGTTAAAGGGGTGACTCGATCCGAGAAAAATTCCATTTTCATAATATGTCTGTCCGTGGGTCTCCCGAGCGGGCAAACATTCGTCCACGGAGCATCCTGGAAAGCTCGCCTTCGCAAATACACCGTGTATTTTTACAACTCACGCCGATCGTTACGAAAGCCCTGCCGGCCAGCCATTCCTTATTTATGAACAGTCCTGTATTCCCCGCGGGGGGAAACGTAGGCGGTCACCAGGTTCCCGAAACAGTCGTAAGAGTGTATAAAGCTGACTAAGGCTATCAATCACCTAGACGAAGCCACGAGAGCGGGGCGGGGTCCCCTCTCTGGCTGTTTTGTTCGTTTGCTAGCTGAGGTTCACGCGGGTAATTGCTTTCCCGGCATATGTGTGCGACGACGTCGTGCTGGACGATCTTTTGAGTACGTGACAAGAGAGAGAAGCAGAGACGAAGAGAGACGGTGTTTAATCGGGCGCGATAAATCTGCTCTATGCACGCAAGAATCGCTTACTGTTACGTTAATAGGCAACGTTAAGGGAGAATGATGGTGTGTTGGTTGCGAGTGGATAGCGTGGATGCACTCGTCGACGCGCGTGCCGCCGTGTTTTGACTAGATTTAGGAAGCAACGGTGATTTCGCTTTACGAAGTGAAGACGTCATTTGGAAATTACACGGGCTAACGATCTCGGTTACAGCACGCTCGAATAAATGCCGATGAATTGCAAAAACCAAGGTCAAAAATTACGGAAATTAATTTCCGCTCGTACAGATCTGCGCCTTTTGATTGTGCTGGTATTATCGTCGAATAACTGCGAATTTTGAATTGTCATTGTTCGGAGGCTAACGAATCAATTTCTACTGGGCTTCGTGGATTAAATGACGAATTGCACGCACGAATTCCACGATGTACTTACGGAGTAATTGGGGAACAAATTACTCCAATATTGTACAGAACTGCGCGTTCGCTATTTCCAAATTTACACATCAATCGCGAGCATTAGCTGCCAGAAGCTTCCCAGACTCGTATAGAAAAGTACGAGTTGGCCAGAAACGTTATGTTTCATTGAAACGTCCGCGGCAAACAGCAGACGCCAAATTACTGACTACCACGGTAGACGAAGAACTCGAGACCGCGATGTATAGAGGATCCCCGACGGTACTGGTCCATTACCAGCTCAGAATGATGAAAGGAAACTAGGCACGAGCACCGTCTCGCTCTGCGGCTGGACTTACTCGATCCAACGTCATCCGAAACGTCTTGGCCATATCGATTGGTGCTAGAGAATCCATAAAACGCGAGAGTGGCTATTACAGAGGGAGAGCATTGTACTTCTTTGGCACGTAAATCGGTCACAAAGTTGGACACGTTTCTATGCCTCTTGCCGTTGTGACGTTAATCGTGCCGTCTGAGTGTTACTCTACTCGTCCACGTATAAATTTCAAGCTCGTTTGTTAAATCTCCCGTGCAATACACGACTAATAGGGAGATGCCAGTGTTTCGGAACGAGAATTGTTAGATGACAGTAGAATAAGCATGTTGACGTCAGACTGCATATACAGTCGGTCCTATAAATATTTGTACCCTCTGTGTTCATTGAAGGAATTTGTCTAAACTAAATGATAGGTTTGATGTTTCCCAATAAATTCTTCATTATATACAGGGTGTCCCATGTTTTAATGGACAAACTTAGGGAGCATATCCTACAAGTGGAAATCAGAAAAAATGTTATTTGAAGTTTGCTCAGAAATGCTTTATTACAAAGTTATAAACAAATAAAGTTAGAATTGATGACGGTGGATTTTGCTTTATTGAACATTGAAAAGTCGAACGTGTTTATCGGATTATTTCAAAATGTACTTGGGCGCAAATACAAGATTGGCATCGATTTTTTATGGAACTTATTACAGAATAAATCTCTTTCCTATTTTGTTGCATTTCAGCAACGGAGATATTATTCCGTAGATGAAATAAATATCAGCGTATTCCTCATTTGAGAACACTCCAGGCAGTTTCACCGCAATTCTTGATCCAACTGGTCATTATCACAAACAGCAAATCATATAAAAAAAGTAAATATGACACGAATAGACAAATAAGATAAACACGTTCCACCTTTGAATGTTCAGTAAAGTAAAATCTATCGTTATCAATTCTTACTTTATTTGTTTATAACTTTGTAATAAAGCGTTTCTGAACAAACTTGAAATAACATTCATTTCTTATTTCCACTTGTAGAATATGCTCCCCAAGTTTGTCCATTAAAATCTGGGACACCCTGTATATACAAGTGTAAAGTTTATCCATCTACATATTTATAACGAAACATTTACTTGAAAACATCGAACCTATTAGTTAATTTAGAGAAACTTCTTTAATAAACGTAGAGGGTACGAATATATATGAGACTGTATTTTAGCCGAAATTGAGAAAATTAAACACTTGTTTTTATTCGACTACTAAGTCCTCGTCCCATTGGAACCTATAGGTCGATTATGAAGGACAGGGGACAATGAAAATTGTTCGATTCTGGTTTGCAATATAAATTGAAAATGATTAAAAAAATATAAAAAAGAATATTTTTTTAAAATAAAGTTCTTTGACAATATTCATAAACTCGAATGTTCGCAATACACCACATGAATTCATTGCAGTCCCTCGATTAGTGTACAAATGGTATCACAGGGGAAAGTGGTGTGTATTCGAATGATACTCGTTACGCTATGGGCGTATCCAATTGAATACATACAGCGTTCAACGTGTTATCACGTTTCATTGTATGAGATTGCATTTCCTGAAATCTTATATCATCTAAGCTCACATTTCAGAGCCATGGATGCTCCATAATGAGGATGCGTTTATTCGTTAGGTATCGATTCTCCCAATTTTTGGGAGTAGTGGTGTTAATTTTGAAAGTAATTATATTAGATAGAAAGTAGTTTGTGGAGAAGAAATGTAAGACTAACAAATTTTGTTACTGACACCAACGCTTTAAGAAAGCTATAAGACATTATAATCATGTCTAATAACACCAAAAAAGACACGTTTCCAAAGTTAGACTATTTTATGTAATGCGATTCCTGTTCGCGCATTTTGCAACGAGATGGTGCAGAGTGCGAAGGGTTAAAAAAGAAGAAAGAGTTTCACTTGGCCCAGAATGATGCGAATCAACAGAACCCAAAATCGAGCCTCACGAAAAATCTTGTCACGCCTGCCAACCCTTCGATCGATAGATTCCTCAATGCGTGCCTCTCCCAGAAAACATTTCGCCTGCAAAGTACACCTAAGCGTCATTCCAGATAGCAATGACTCAACCGTTCATAGCGAGAAGCCACGCGCGCATCCGTTGCTAAACGTACCAGCATCGTTATCGTCCCAGGTGATTCATAGATCGTTCCGTAATCTCGGGATCCACGGAACATCTCACCTGCGCCACGGGTCCGCCGATTGGCAGACGACAGAATCCGTAAAACGCGAGAGCGGTCGTTAGAGAGATAAGCTTGTGGAGCTTCCACAGTTAAATGCTCTCTCGCGCGTGGTCACGCCGTTCGGCCATAATCCTTTTAGGCCGCCAGCCCTTCGGTTCTTAAAACATTTTCCGTACAGCACGAGGCTTAACGGCTTACTACTTGAGGGCAATCTGTAAAGTGCCGGCTAGGACCAGCGGAGTTGCTCCTCGACCCATTAACAGGCCACTTACCGCCAGGTCCGACGCAGAGGCTGATCGAAGGGACAACCACTCGCGCCAGAGATCGCTGCTACCTCGAGGGCTCCGGTAATGAGCGCATTTTTTATCGCGAATGTGCTCCCAGGACTCTCCCGATCTTTTCAATTTGTATTTGCACTCGGAGGAGGGAGGACGAGTCTCCCGATACCGCGAAAAGAAACTTTCTCGCATTTCCAGACACCGATGTGCCAGATACCGATAACGACGTCGGCGTCGTTCCCTGGCCCCCGCGAATGGCTTCCATTCGGGGCTACAAAGTGTTAACGTTGTTAACGCGCTCGAGAACTTAGGACACACCCAGTCCTCGAAAACGTAATCCCTGGAGTATGCATGCAATTTGCTGCGCCAATATAGTTGGTGACCTAGCTACTCCATTCATCGCGTGTTGCGCGAATAAAGACGATTGTTGCCAAGAGGGTTACCCCAGGTATACCTCGAGAGGGCTCTCTAAGAGGAGGACGGAAACGAAAAGTAAAAATTCTAGTTGTGTGTGCTTTGGATGAACGTCCGTGTGACGAGAAATTCTTAGCCAAATTGTCAGAAATAAAGGATGGAGTCAGAAGTATAAATTACGAAGAAACCTTGAGGCGATGTCCTCGCTACTTCGATCAAGCTCTCGTTAATGTAAAATAACTCTGATAGCTCTTATCATATTTACAAGGAATAAATCAAATATTCAGGATCGATCTGCGTTCTGAATTTAGAAACATTTCTGTTTGAACACTTCCAAATATTTGTATTAAACATCGTTTAATACAAACAAGGGTTTTTCAAAAACTTGAAAAACCCTTTTCCTGTTGTTGTCTTAATGAAAAAAAAACAACAGTCGAACAATCGAGTTAACAAAAATATCATCTTATAGAGAATTAAAAACGAAATTCTTTTTACACGTACCGTTTATTCATACGGCGTTCAGTTTCAGAGATAAAAATTGAAAACTTAGAAGACCTTTTTCATAAAATTCAATTTTTGCAACGAACTCCTAACTTTTCAATTTTTACTTTCGAAACTAAGCGTTCTATGAATAAACTATAAATATAAAAAAGTTTCGTCTCATGATCCCCTATGAGCTGATATTATTTAAAAATTGATTCAACGAATGTAAACATTTCTCTGAGTCCACACCACGAGGGTGTATATATACGCCCTTCACAGTCAAAGGGTTAAAATCCCATCCTAAGGAAGTTGCCTGACGCAACGTTCGCATCGATCTGTTCGACAATCGGTCCAAGATGGTTACTTCTGCGAGCATCGAGAAAATTTAATCGAAAGACTGAATCGAGTAGGACGCTGGACCAGAATCCATTCGCGTCCGTGGCAAAGGAATAATCCGAGGAGACCCCTGGAAATTCTCGCAGCCATTACCGATCTCGGTGCACCAGTCACTCGTAGACATATCTACAGAATGGTTCCTTATGCCTCGCGAGTGACTCAGGAGCTGATGCGGAGCGTCGGAGATGCTCGCTGAGATTTCCCATGGGTAGCCGTGTAACTAGGGCCCACGGAACAAGTTGGTCTTGTAGGCCTTTGACGTGGTACTTTACATAGAATAGCGTCACTATTCGGTGGCGCGACACGAACCGTCAATTAGGAAGAAACAATCGGATCTGCATAAATTTTAATTATCAACGACTGCTCCATTTCCGTATGGGCTTTGGAGAGAATTGTACTTTAAAGTACACGCTTAAAGGATGTTTATGACAGAAGAGTTGCATATGTAGAGAAATTCGATAATTCAGACTTGGTAAACAAGCACGTTCGTGCTTCGGAAAACTGCTTTCAAAACCAATTTTTCGACCACCTGCCTCGAAGAACTCGTAGACAAACGAAAGGCTCTTCTACAAAAATGAAAACACGTCGTTTGCGCCGTGAACATATTCGCAGAGTTCCTGATCGTTACCAAACATTGTAGAATAATCATAACAGCCGATCGCGGCTCGAAGAGTTCCGCGTATCGCTTTCCGTCGGAAGCGATATCGGATGCATATTCTGCAGCTCGTGTAATGCAATCGCGCGGTACGAATGGGTTTTCTCGATGAATATCTGATAGCTCGACAGCAACATTGTCGATCCTCATCGTCGAACCTCTAATTACCACGTTCCATCTGACACTTTGATCGGTAAAACACAACAGGTTGCGCCGCGAGAAGGACAAAGGAAAAGAGAGAGAGAGAAAGAGAGAGAGAGACGAGCGAACGGATATCGGCGCGAATGGCTACATGCCCTCTCGCTGGTTCGAGCGCTTGTAATTCCGCTTGTGGCCTGTGACGTTCCAGCTCGTTAGAAAACGAACGTGGCCGAATTCATCGGAGTTGCTCGACAAAGCGTGATCGCACTTGGCCGACAACCTTTGCCTGTTCTGCCAAAAGCCGTGAACGAGCCCCCGATGAACACCACCTGGCAGAACTGCGCGAACAAGCCGTACTACAGGCCGCAACAAGCTGTCTCGCAAACCGGGGGAGAAATTGGCACGTACCGTCGCTCCCTGTCGTCGTACCCGCGCACAACGGTTTGCAAACTCTTCTGAAAATACCGCTGCGCCGCCTCTACCTATAATTATCGCCATCGCGGAAGGTACTATTACCAGGAAGGTGCTGATACGAGTATTTCATCTTGTACTGCAGTGAGTAAAGGGAGTCATTCTTCATCAATATGGACGCTTAAATGGTCACCCTTACGTAGTAAAAGCTTAGTTTCCGTAATAACACGACGGTTCGGAAAGGAATATCCTCAGGATGAACACTTTTGGGAGAGACCTCGTATACAGACTGGAAACGTTGGGCTTCTCTAATCCAAACTGTGTTTGGGCTTAGGAAACGAGTTAGAACACCAATAAATGTTTTCATTCCTAACGACCTTTCAACGCGTATTTCTAATAATCGATATTACAGAAACTAGATTTTCCTAGAAGCTTTCAGATCCTGCCCAACTCCACAGTCTGAGAAACACTGCTTTGGTACGTAAACAAGTCTTACGCAAGACTTTGATGAGTACACAACACAGCTACCTACCTCGAGAATGAATCATTGTAGTCCTATACACACAGTCGGAAGATGGTCACTATCTGCCTCGGAGAATATTTATTATTTTTGCAAACTCGAAAATTCCTGCTCCGCGTCCGAGAGCCAAATGGGTCGCGCGATTACACGAACCGCTTCTATTATCTTTTTTGCCCCGATTCCAGGCCTGTGCGCGACGCTCACTCGTAATGACACACCCGTGTTTGCAGACCGTTCTCGAAACACGTGATCGATACGGGAGGAAAAAATAATTTCATGTCAAGCACTATTTCCCATCGTGCAAGAACGTCCGCGAGAATCTGCAAGCGTCGGCCCACTCGTGATCCCAACGGTGTCGTCATTAACACGGCTAGCACTTCAGCGTTTTTTCCTCGACACCACACCCTCGCGAGTATTCCGTCTCCCTTCGACTTACAGCGGTTTACGAAATTATTACATCATGGTTATTTAATAAATACAGTCAGTCCTATGAATATTCTTACCCCCTGTGTCCATCGAAGAAAGTCTAAATGAAATGATGGATTTGATGGTTTCAAGTAAATTTTTCATTATAAAAATATACAAGTGTAATGTTTATTTATGTACACGCACCCCTGCTCAGAAGTATGTGGCACTTCCTTGGTAGAAACTAATCTCTAATAAAAGTTGCGAATCTATTAATATCAATTATATCATTTGTTTCGATATGTTCATGTTGCATTAGCGAATATATTTTATTAATAGATTTTCTTTAATATCGCATTAGTAATGATAAAAGACTATAGAGGTGACTAAATAATGTTAAAATTTCTTTGATCAGACTTGAATAGTATTAATTTCTTCATTATATCCGAAGTAATATTATCTCATTTATTTTGTAATATTTCGTCATAAATGTTTTTAATATATTGAAAATTCTTTCTGAACTTTACTATCTAAACGATCCCATAGTTCCTGTATAAAATTGAATATGTCACTCAAAACATTTAATATTATTAAATGTTGTTAAATAGACATCCAATATGGAATTTAGCAACGAAAGTTGAATAGTAATTATTTACGGTGTATATTAGTTATTCGTTGAAGGTAGTAGGTCTCCACATATTTCTGACCGAGGGTGTATTTATAATGAAATATTTATTTGAAAATATCAAACCTATCATTTAATTGATACTAACTCTTGTAATAGACACAGAAGGTACGAATATCTATGGTACGCCATTACTTAGTCGTTCGAATACGTTTGTGATCGAGAAATAAATCTGAGGCTTCTATGTCACAGCAGCGACATAAATGCTTGCGATCTCTACAAAGTCTGAAACCTTGCGACTTTCAGAACCTCTCACATTTTTTAATTTCTCTAGAATTCGATGCAGTTTGCTATCTTCTTTACTTTCAGCAGAACCTCTCGTCTTCGGTTTCCTACCTTTGCATCAACATTTTCTAAATCATCCCTCGAAATCTCAATGTAACCTATCTTATTTTGAAAATCTTGGCTCAACTCCGCTCTTTCGAACGTTCAAAACGTTTGTCTCGAAATTCTTTCGCGCGCCGCAGTCAGTTTTCACGCCACCCGTTATCCGTTCATCTCCTACTGGCTCACGAACTTGTATTTGCTGGGTGTTTGCGGGCGGTTGGCTCGTGCTGATTCCGACTCCATTGTCCGAGACACCTTCCCCGAGCCCTTTAGGCCAGGTACAGGTGGCAGGGGGGAGAAGAGACGACAGGTCCGCCGTGAAGAGGCCTTACAATGGTCCCTCGACTGGTGAGGGCTCTGGCTACAAGGGTGGTCACGCAAAATCGCCAGGTACTAAAGCAGACTCTCGTCGAGACGAGAAATGTCTCCCGAAAGGAAGGTGAGAAAATTCCCTAACAGAAGTAACAGAGATCTCGGCGTTGTCCTCGATGGTTCTCGAGGCCTGTCGTCCCCGCGCTTGTTTACCAAAGAATTGAAACCGGGTCAGAAATATTTGGGGTTGAGCTCCGAACGCGATAGGCGTGAAGATTGGAGTGCTCGAGAAGTATTCGTGAAGTTTTGAAACAATAGATGAGGAAAAAAGATAAAATCGACGCAGCCGAGGATTCCACCGAGTTCGTCTTCTTTCAATGAGAATTGTATCTTGGGCCTTTAATCTTTCCTCATCGCTTCGCCGATGAAGACGGATTCCAAAGTTCCTTAGTAGGGTATCTCTCGCTGAGAATCTCGCAGAAAGGATAAGAGACTTGTCGCGTGAAAATATTGGGTTGGACAAAGAGGCTTGTTTTTTTAAAGAGGAATTCTAATCGATACCAAGCGGTGCGATCTATATTCACTCAAGGTAATAAAATATTCAAAATAAAAACAAACTAACTTTATATCAACATACTCTATCGATCTTCGATATTTCTCAACAATTTTCTCGATTGAATACACGAATTAGAGTTCATATTTTCATTTCACCATGATATATCTGTAGCGATACCTTCCGATAAAGATTTAGGGATACATGTCAACGAGCACGTCCAGAATAAGAAATTTACAACTATATATAAAAATAAAATAACAAATCATCCCAAGGAACTAGCTAAGATGCTAAATGAGTTAAGCACCAAAAACGAGATGCCTAAAGAGACAAAAGTCAACTGATCTACAAATGTAAATGATGAATTGTAATTGTCAATGGAAACGCTGCTCAGTGTTGTCCACACACCCGACATCTACATTGATTAAATTTGCTGATTGGCTCCAAGAGCCAGTAAATTTTCTGTTAATAAAAAGAACGAAAAATATTTTCATTTCATCTCCGATGAAAACGTCACGACGAGCATTCCTGAGAATCAGAGTAACCGAGGAATGCGTCCAATGGGTAGCCAGAGGCAGGCCATACGTTGGCTTTGCACATTCGCAAGTTCTTTTCGAAACACTCCTACGAAACGAGGGAAGCGCTGGAGGAAGCTCTTTCCTCCAGCATTGTACGCAGCGGAGCGACGCTCGTAAGTTTCGGCCAAGTTTCTGCAGCGTCAAACAGCAATGGCCCAAAATTCGTACAATGCGATTCAAAAGGCATATAACTTTCTTCAGGTACCGTGGATGCAGTTGCGAGCGACTGCGATTCCGTTGATGCGAAATCCGCCGCTCCATGCCAACTTCGCGACACTGGCGGAGATATTAATTAGAACGCGGTGAATGCAGAGTTTAGAACGATACCGTATCACGCGTTTCCGGAACGACAATGTTCGACTGCGGACACTCTCAGTGCCCGATGGAAAATGACAATTAGAACGAGGGTTTGTTCGTTTCGAGAAAGAAACGAACTGCGTGTTTTATGCATTCGTGGCGCACGAGATAGAATAGCATTGTATTAATATTCTACATACACGCATAGAATAAACTTGTTCGATCTTAACTCACATATTTCTATAAATACATAAATTCTATTTAGAAGCAATTACGAAGGAGAGTAATGTGTTTGCGTAGAAGAGAAAATTGCACGCGTAGTCCCCTAATTTTTTAAGATATGCAAATCCACGTTTCATCTAGAGTCTAACATTCTACTTCTTACCCTGGACGCGTCCAGAGGACCTCAAACAGTCGAAAGCACGCGTCACAAAATTGGAGTTTATCATACGGAATTCGATAGCAGTTGATATTGCCATCGAATCGGGCAGCAATTTGCTTCGTATTCGGACCGTAATCAACGATGACTGGTTTCGCGAAGCACGCCCTTTGTCCGCGAATTTATCTCTCATTTTTGCCTTATTACTTTTATGCGACAATCCCTCGTGCAGTATCGTGCGCACGACCTAAATATTGTACAAGCTTGGAAAATTGATCATTCATCCCGAGTCTATGCAACTGCGCTTTCAAATTCTGATTTACCGTAACCCAAATTTCCGACTCGAAATATCAACGGTGAAAAACATACCGCGCAGTCGGAATTCAAGCTGTCGCTCTAACTTCGGTGAAACGTATACGATTTCACTGAAAACTTCCCTCGAATAATGTCGTCAAAAAAGTACTGATACTAATTACGACCTCTCTGGTCACCGGTTGAATCAAAGAGTAGTTCTTCAATGTCTCTGTACTTTAAGTAATTTTTTATTATCTGCAATACGTGCTAGGAAAAGAGAAACATCTTCAATTGTCTACATAAAGTAGTGAATTAATTACAAGAACTTTATAATTGATTTACAAACTCGATCGTAACTCCGTTTTGCTCCGAAGATCGCCAAGGAACTTAATTATTCCCAAACCCCTGATATCCACTCAATTATTTTCATCTCGCTACAAATGAATTTTAACAGACCGCGGAATCAGCCAGAACCGATCTCCCAAGTACCAATTTAATCTCCAGCGTCATGTTGGATCGTCTGCAAGACCGTCGGTCTCAGGTGGCCCGTTTGGAAAGGTGAAATTTCGCTCGTAAAACACCCAAGCGGATTCCTCGAGCTCCGAAAAGTCTCGAAATCGACATTGCGCGGATCGCGTGTACGGACTGACCCCATTCCCTTCCCGAGTGAACAGAGTCACGTGGTCCGTACGTTAATTTCGTCGTTCTTGAACCATTGAGAGGATCGAGGCGAAAGGTCAGAACGAGGGACACGATGTCGCGCGTAAAAGGGACACGACGGTGCTCGAAAAGGGCACACGGTGACCTCTTAAAGCGAGAACGAAGTTCGTTTGGGAGGACTCTCACGGTTCCGCCATTGGCAGATTAAAACGAGGGTGGTCTTTGATCTTCGGCAAGGAGCAAGAATGAGCCAAGGGAAGCGTGCAAACGCCATCGTTCGAGTTCCAGAGGGTGCCAAACTCCCCGAAGAATCGCGCGAAAGACGAACGAAAAAAGAGAGCGAAGACGGAGAACGGTGCACACTCCAATCAGCCCGTCCTTTGCTCTTACAAGATAAGGGGAAAAAGAACTTTCACTCGATACTCACGAAAACGAGGTAAGATTTCTTCATGGTCCCCCGTCGTCGTCGATCGTCAAAGACTTGTGTCGTCCGCGTAGTCTCCAGCTCCCGGTACGCCTATTCAGCGCCGCAACTCCGCTCGCTCGTACTCTGTCCCGCGAGCTTTCGTCAAAGGTCCTCGACTTCCCACCGCGTACAGGCTGCGCCCTCCAGAGAAGGGCGCATCGAGGAACCGGTTCAACTCTTCACCAAGACGAATCACCGTGTCGCAGTGTCTCACTTTAAATACAATTTACATATAGACGTCACACTTTCTCACCCTCCGTCGCGATAAGGTTTGCACATCGTCACTTTGAAACGTATTTTGTCACGCCACGTGATGTGCGAGGGAGGGAGAAGGGCACTCGAAAAAAAATCAATTTGACAAATCGACGGATCGAAAAAAATACCAAGAAGAGAGAAGAAATGGGGAGAACACGAATTAGAGAACCGTGACCGTGGAACGTTTAACGAGGGGATGATTCGTGTACGACCTCGTGGCGCGCGACTGTGTCGTCGTTCCTCGATGGGGGTTGCTCCGAAGGGTACCGAAACGCACGTGTCCAACGAACGCGGCCGATGTCGTCGGGCCGAAGTGCGCCGCACGAGTGTCGGCCTTAACGTCTCGAAAGCGCTTGACGTTGGCGCCCGTGCGGCCAAGGTGGGGGGTGGAGGGGTTCGCGGAGAAACACCAGTCAGCCCTTCCCCCCTCCCTCACCCCGTCACCCTACTCGTCTAACCGACTCCAACCCTCGTGCCACCCCCACTGCGAGCCTCTCGTTCTCGCTTCAGCTAGGTCTCGCTCGCCCCTTTTGGCACGTACCCGCCAACCCCGCGTCCACCCATTTCGCGTTGGTGCCGAGGTTGAAATAAAGTGCCGCCGTAGGGGTGGTTCGGCTGCACGACCAACGGGGTAAGAGCATGGAGAAGGACGCTCTCATCGAGACGTTGAAACGTTGGAGGGAGACGGACACAACCTCGGGGTTGCGGCGATCGCGGACGAACGCGCCCGGTCCGCTTTTAGACGCGCGACTACCCTAATCGCTTTAAAAAAATTGATATCTCCGTCGGGGGTTGACAAGTTTTGGGAGTCAGGAGCACTTCGAGTCGCGGCGGTCCTTGGAAGAGGAAGAATTAACGAAGCGACGGGGTTTCGAAAGAGGGGGTAGTTTGACAATTGCAGACCTCGATCTACCCTTAACACTTGAGCACTTGAGTAAAAATAACCTAACCGGTGTTCTATTCTTGGTTTTAGTGTGTAGCACAATGTTTATGGCTTCGCACTTGTAGAAGCTGAGTTTTGTATACCTTTGTGTAGATTGTTACATGATATTACGTATTAGGAGAAAACTATTTTTACCTGTGATAAATACTTAGGTTTTAGAATTTTTCAAAGTTTTGTTAGGATATCAGTTTGCTAAAATGATGGTTATTGTTGGATCCTTCGTGTGGGATATTAATATAATTTATAATAGACTTTCTAACTCTCAATGTTTGCTTACGATGTTTATTTTGCGACAGTGCCACTCGGAAGTCAGAACATGAACGAGGACCCAGGTCATCGAAGTCATCGAGTTTATACAGAATTATTAAATACTACAGGTCATGGACTTAATTTTTACGTGAAAGTATATATATTAATCTTCATTTAAAATACACTCAGTTCGAATACGAATCATGGAAAACATACTGAAAATATAATTTAATATAGCTTATAAATAGAGTGCGGTTTCCAACATTCAGGACATATGCAAATATGGGGAACATTTGTTAAATACATGCAGAGTATATGCAAAATTAAACGTTAATTTTATTATATTATTTTATGGAATATATTGTACATATGTTTTGCATATTACGCCAAGAATGCGTAAAGTCAGCAATCACGAATGGGCAACGTGTTTGAAAGAAACCAAGGAATAATCAGTCACCTATCAGTAGATAAGAAATTTGTATTTCGTACGCAATGCAAAATTTTATCTATTACTTTCGACATGAGAAGGATCGCAGCCAAATTTGTACCGAGATTACTCAGTTGCGAACAAAAGAGGAATCGTCAAGAAGTTTGTGCTGTGCTTAAACAAAGGGCTGCAAACGACCCAAACTTCACGAAATGCTTTATTACTGGTGACGAAACATGAGTTTATAGTTACGACCCTTACGCCGAGAAATAATCCTCGGAATGTAACAGCAAATTCGCTTCGAGCGAATAAAATATGCGGAGATTGAAACAATGATTATTGATTTTTTCGATATTCAACGCTTGATCCATTGTGAGACCAAATCAAATAATTAACCAGAATTATCATCGCCTTGTTTTAGTTCATCTCGGAGAAAGAATTATGAGAAGAGCACTTGAACTCCTCTCTCTAATGCGGCCTGGTTCTTACACCACGGTAATGCTCTAGTTCACGCTGACCTCCAAATTAGTGACTTTTTGGTAGGAAAAGTTTCTCCTTTACTAGGAAACAAAACTAACATCAAGCATAAAATAACTACGTTTTCTCTATAATAATAATAGTTAATGTATAACTGGATTAGGTTTGAGTTAACCCTGTGTTCTATTATTCATGGTCTATGGCGTAACCTAAGGGTTACAGAGATACATAAAAGAAAAACCTCTCCATCGTCTCTGTCTAATTTTTTCTAGCGAAAAGTATGCGATTTTGAAAGGGAATCAGGCGGGTCAAAATGACCTTCCATCCACCAGACGATTCTTAAATATGGCGATACTCGCAGGCATTGTTCGAGGCAATGATCGCGTGATTGCGTTTTAGCGAAAGAATACCGGTTGCTGAATAGTTGTACGTAATACGCCTCAGGATTGTTTTTCCTCTTTTTCGAAAGGAGCAATTTAATTCTGGAAAATGTCTCGAGACTCCTTGTACGTCGTTTGGGCGGCGGTTCACGGTCGTTTACTTTGTTGAACTTTGTGAGAAGTTGAATGATTGTCCTCCGGAACTTCTTGGAAATAATATTTTTTTGCAACTTGAGATCTACAGTCAGTGTAAAAAGTATTCGTACAGCTCCCCATTTAAAATAAATGGTTCCTGTACGGATACTTATTACACTGACTGTAGGTAGGGAGTAGTTAGGAATAATTTTACCTTGAATGTGTTTAAGAAACTCGAATGTCCCTTTTCAAATCGATTTAATGAACTCTTTTTATTTATTTAGAGAATAGATAAAAGAATATCTATAGCTACACTTGCAAATTCGAAAACTATTTCTGGTATTGAATCCCAATACAAGGCCATCGACTTCTTCAGTGGCAGGAGAATAGACGAAAAAGCAAATAAAACCTGGACGACCAATTACTACCCCTATCCAGATTAAATCAATTTTGTTTCCACCGCTTCGCAATCTCGCGACAATTTGCATTCGAGCGAAACAGGCGAAATGAAACATTAAACAAGCCGCTCAGAGATCCGTGTTCGACACGTATTGACATTACCGACAGGTGGATGAGAAGAAGCGGCTGTAAATATCCCAGGCACGGGTGCACGAACAGAATTTTATAGCTCGACGAATTTCCTGATTTACCAAGGAAATATCTTTTGTGATACCGGCCGGTGGAAGATGGATTCCGGTGACGGAGATTGAAGCGGCCCGATGGAGATTTATCGATGTTGAAAATCCGACGGGGTGGCCGTCCGGTATCCGGGACTATTATTTGAAAGCTTGTCAAAGCGTCAAAAAATCGGTCAGCGCAGAAATGATTACTGTCCTGCACCGTGGTGCGTTCGTTGTTTGATGAACGTTAATCGAAACGTTGACCCGGTTCGCGTGCGCCGAATCGAACGTCTATTTATTCTGCGTGCACAGCGCACGTACGTGAGAAATGATGCGTGCGACCTGGGTCCATCGATGTAACGGGGGGTATTGTTAAATGGTTCCTTTTTTTTTCTCGCGAAAATGTACCTCGTAACGGGAGTTTCAATTGTATCGAGCCTGTGCCACGTGAAATTGCCGATATTCCAGCTGAGGATTGACCGCGATTAATAAAAAAAAAATAACGAGGTGTATATATTTTATAGAACGTTTTCGTCCCTGCTACTCCACAAAGTGTACTATCATTCTACGTTCCTTCGACAACCAGTTTTGGATGACATCTACGTTTTAACCCTTTATTTATACTTATAAGTCTTATTACTTACTTAAGTCCCGTAAATTTTCTCATGGTACTGTATTAATTAAACGCTTTGAAACCTATTGTGACTTTCAAGTCCACTTCTATGAAGTTTGTTTTTAATTGTTGAATGGCACCACAAGTTTTTTTGTCTTTTGGAAGCTTGTTAGAGACAACTCTATACGATGATATAAGACCAACATGGACGCCTAGATTTTCAAATCTTTTAAGAAATTCAGTAAACAAAGGGTTAAGGTTAATTATTTAAATGTTTTTGACATTCTTCAATGTAAATTCCTGTTCCCCGCTACAGACGAAATAAAATTTACAATTCGAGTTTATTCAAGGAACTTCAACAACCACCAAAGGGACGCAGTGGCAGTCGAAAAAACGTTTCGTGAACTAAATATTTCAGTATTGACTTTATCGAGATCTAGTTAAGAAATTTTCAACGAGGAATATTTATAAAATAATATGTCTATCCGGCTATTCAATTTAATTTGGTTACCGAGTTGTCGATCAAATGTATAATCTGTGAAAGGAAGTTATAAGATCTTCTTGGCGACACGATTTTCAAATAGTACGTTCCCTTACATTTTAATCTTCGATCGAAACGTTTAATACGTTACGTCTGACCGTGCTCCATTTATTCATATCGTTTGTTTCGACTTCGACAAGCGGTTCGCGTTATTTGTTTCCCCTCGTTTCCGATAGTCGATCCAAGCACAACGCGGATCGAGTTAGAGGGAAAATGGGTCTTTGCTCGCATCGAATTTCAATCCTTGCACGAATTCGAATTCCCATCGGTTTACTGTCTCGAAGTAATCGGGTACCATTTATCGAACAAGAAAGAAAAAAAACGGGGGAGAAACGTCTCGATCGCATCGATGGGCAGAACCGCATCGAATCGATAGATGTAACGCATGCTCGAGTTTCCGCAGGACGTGTGCTCGATACAAGACAAGGTCGTACGACATACTGGTAGACGAGATCCGTATACCACTCCGGATAAGCCGCGTTCAGCCGATCGTCGTTTTAGATAAACGACATCCGGATAAACTGGATCCCTCTGCATCTTAAATCGAACGTGCACTTTGTACACGCTGGTCGTGCCACGTTTTTTCGTACCTTTCTCTTATTACGAGGGACAACCGCGCCGATGGCGAACAGACAACACGCAGAAACTCGATCATTCTCGCGATCGATCCACGTACTTAACGATCGTCGATTCGATACGAACTTTTGCCCGAGGATGTGATAGTTGATCTTTTATCGGATGACTTATATTAGAGAGAAAAATATTATAAGTGCAACAACATTCCTTGAACGATCCTTGAAGGAGCAGTTTTTGCTTTTTGGCCAAAAATATTGCCACTCCTTGTACAATATCTGGTAGTTTACATATACAAACATTTCTGATTGCTCGAAGGATACAATTTACTGAAAATAAGAAACGTGCTTTTACTAACCAGTTAAAAATCATATGGATGAAGTAAACTTGAAGTGCTGATGGTCAGCGTCACAATTTAAGATTACAGAAACACTTTGTGTATCATTCTGCATCAAATGTGCTTTGCTCGACGAGGAAGGACCGCCTAGACGATTATTTCTAAACGAGCTCAACGATGAAAAGCTCGCCTCATCCTGAGACATTCCCTTCTTTAGGGCGAGATAAGCGCTTAGCGCAGGGCTGAAGGAGCCGCCAATTTCGTGTAAAACCTTCCTTCTCTTTCCGGTATATTTATTTCGATGAAAGGCGGCGTGTTACGGTCCGTGTATTCCCGGTGGCGGGGGCCAGGCGGGTGGAAAAAAGCCACGAGAAGAGAGTAGCGAATATTCAAGATCGTTCGTCGAGTAACGGGCGTAGCGAGAGAACATCGAACGAGGGGAAATCTTGGGCGCTAAAACTGCCCCGAAGTTTATTATTTCGGGCTGAAAAAGTTTGCTATTAATTCCTGAACAGAGAACGGTAGAGAGGGGGAACGGTGGGAGATGAAATCAGAAACTTTGAAGTAGCTCCAATTACCGAATAAAAATGAAAATCTCATTATACCGGCTCTCCCTTCGCAACGTTTAATATCGAAGTTAGTGCAACTTCTTGTTTTCGGTCAGAAATTGCACGGTTATAGAGGGAGGTGCACCCCGCAATTAGTGGGAAACGAAAAAAAGCTTGACGATAAATATAACAAAAGAATTGACAGTAAAAGGAACAAAACAAAATTTATCCGATGAATATTTACCATTTCTGTTTTCTACACAAGTGCTCCCGATCTTTTTGTTACAGTATTTTCCTTCGCGATAGGAGAGCGTCCATCGTCGGATAGACTGTTAGTCGCTATCGGTCATACATAGTTTCCGCTAAATCTGCGTTCGAATTAAAATTCATCCATCCGGCTTGGCCACCGCGAAGCTATTCGCGTAACCGCGCTGCACCTGGAACAAGTTCAAGAAATAAATGAAAAATCCTGCGCAGCAATGGAATACTACGAAGCAAAACCTACAAAAAAAATGCATATCCTTGTCGCTTGAAAGCGATCCGCGGGCCCGCGTTCGTGGAACACGTACAATGCAAATAAAAGCACGGATGGCTCGGCTATGAAATCGATTTCTACGCGTACAAAGCACCGAAACTAAAACGAATTCGAGCAAATCTCACTTTGACGATTGCTGCGAGCATACGTGTCATTAATAATTGGACTAATCCTGTGACATCGGATTACATCAGGTACTCATCTGTAATGCGCAAAAATAGCGAAGAAACACTCTATCCTTCGTCGCGTTTTTATCGAATAGTTATAACCAGTTCAACCATTTTGTTCGCTTATTCGATGATACGATTTCAATTGGGAAAAGACTTTATTTACATGAATTAAAACGTGGAATGTCCATTTGGTTTCTTGTAATAAATAACAACCCTTTACAACAGTTACATGGATAAAAGGTTTCTAACGAGTCACTAATGGTTTGACAAAGAGTACTACTTTCAATTGTGTATGTATCGAGAGTGTCGAGACACGTTTCAGTCTAACGACTGCTAACTGTAGCTAACTATACTCGTATGACTGTCCCCGTACATTTTTGCATCGCTCTTTCGCCAGTACATCCAGTTTCCGGTTTATTTTACGCCAAGCCAGGTGCGCCAGTTAACAGCTTCCTTTTTTCCTTCCTTTATTTATCTACATACACGTATTCGGAGCAATAGGTATGAGGCGGAACAAAGGTTACCTGTGCTCTAATGCGCCATACCTAAAGATACATATACTCAATCTCATAAATATTCGTACCCTCAGTCTATTACAGAAGTTTGTCTAAATTAAATAATAGATTCAAAGTTTTCAAATAAATGTTTTATTATAAGTATGTACATGGATGAGCTTTACACTTGTATATGTGGCATTCCAAGCCATTACGACCAGTTTTAGACCCGACCATTTTAGATTTGGCTAAAAAAAAGTTATAAATTTTGTCTATTTTACTCTTTTGAATAAGAGCAGAGTTAAACTGTAAAAACATGAAACAAAAATCGTATTTTGGTGAAGGAAAAGAAAAAAATTAAGTGTCGAAATTTGAAAAATTTAAGTTCCTATCCGAAAAATAAAAAAATTGTATAGAAGACGAATTCAAATATATTTTGTTTTTTATTTTTTTTTCAAAAGTTCATTCAAAAACGCACATTTTGAAAAAAAGCTCTAATTTGATCAATTTCTGGCAAAACTATATAAAAAACGACGTTTCTTTTTTACAATTCCTAACTTTTCTTTAGTTCAGTAGAAAAATCTACAAAAATTTACAAAAATGTATTTAGTAGGCTACTACAAAAAATATCAGCCACATAAAAAATGGTCGAGTCCAAAAGTAATCGAAATGGCTTGCAATGCCCCGTATATATACAATACAAAATTTATTTAAAAACATCAAACCTATTATTTAATTTAAACAAATTCCTTCGATGAACACAGATGATACGAATATTTATAGGACTGACTGTACATGAATCCATGTGTACACACTAGCCCCCCTTTTGCTTTGAATCTCAGAGTTGACCAGTAACATAACTTCTTCGTCCAAGGCTCCGACATTTAAAAAAATGAAAAAGATGTTTTTGTTCGTAAAAATACAGTTATCAATGCTTGCATTACGTCGAGCCCCCTTGCATGTCGCAAGAAACGCCGTAATTGCTCGACTCCGCCTCGCGCCCCGCAGTTAGGGGTACCCCTCATCTCCTGATTGCGAAACGTCCGCGGCATCTGCCTCTTCCGGCGACTGTATCTTTATACCTTTCGCGACGAACGAAATCACCTGCGGAAATTCACTTAGGCGAGCAGGCCTCGACCGTTTACCGCGGAGTACGCTGCCAGCGCGACACAATGAACAATAGACCTCGTCTCCTTACGTCCACACACGTGTACAAACGCGGTCGCGCGACACACAACACGTTTCGCTATGCATGTATACGCAGAATGCGACGACCCACCGAGCCACGCGAATCGTCGCATAATGTCGCCGTTTATGTAGCGCACGTGCGCGAACAGCTGCATTTTAAAATCGCGGATTCCAGCGTGCAATTTGTCAGAAAATTCGCGCGACCGTCGACGTCTACAGGGAAAGTCGAACTCCACGGAACGGTTCAACCTAGTTGCGCATCCAGACTTGCTGAAACCTCGAGCTAATTACTTTTTGGGATGAGAGCTCCTCCGAAATGTAGATTCGGTATAAGGTGCACTATTGGACGTTTCAATTATCTTTTAAAGGTGCAGATACGAAGTCAAATTGTAATTGCTAATGAAAAACTCTAGGACAACGTCAAATTTTGAGTCGAATGTCGATAAGTTTATAGATATTACTATTTGAATATGACTAGGACAAATTTAATACTTTGCAGTCGAGGCCTTTTTTTTGGTATCTACCAGCAACTCGAGATGCTTTCTTAGCATTCTATCGCCACGAATGCTAAGCTTTGATTGACGTCGAAGATTAGATCTCTAATTTGAGATTTGAAGAATAGGTCACCTTTACCTCATCGACAATCATTTTATTGTCACTTCGAGTTCCAAAGAAATAAAACCTAAAGAAACATTGCTGGTAGATTTGCTGCGTGAAACCTAGTTTAGACTGAGAGTCACCTCTCGAGTGCAAAGGATTAAGAAGTCATCGACAGCCTCCTCTTTCAAGGAATTTTTCTTCCACACCTCTGAATACTGTTGAACTAAAAATTCAACAAGTATCCGATCGAAAGCTTCGTTAAGCTCTCGAGAAATTCGTCCCTGGTTCAGCCCTACGGTGCCCAAACGCGAATCGCGAATCCCTCCGATTCCACCCTGAACGACATCAATTTTCCCCGTGTAAGGACAATCGATTTCTCCCCGCGAAGATCTCGGCGCCGACATGAGACGAGGGGTGAGAAATCGTCCACGGATTTTTCCGTGATGGAAATACGACGGCAGACGTCGGATGTTCGATTATTGACGGCTGAAGAATTTTATACCCGCAACGTGTGAAGGGAATTCCAACCCCCTCCTCGACGACGAATGACGATGACACGTTGAACAGTGATACGTACGCGGGGGGTGACGCCGGAATCGCAGATTTCAGATACGTTCCACGGTGGCTGCGAGGGCTGCTAAGTCGAATTTCATGGATGTTCTTCCTGAGCGATTTCGCTGCTGGTAGGGGTGGATCCTGTATTTTTCGTGACAGGAGGATTTCATTTCTTCTTTGGCCATTAGGGGTAATTTTTCATTTACAAAAGTGTATATTTGCTTAATAAATATGAGGTGGTTCTTTAGGGGAATATAGTCAACCCTATAAATATTCGTACTACCTGCGTCTATTGAAGAAGTTTGACTAAATGAAATAATAGTTTTGATATTACCAAATGAATTTTTTGTTATAAATGTGTATACGAATAAGCGTATACATGTATATATATATCAACATATTTATACGAATATAATCTTAAAAACATCAAATCTATTATTTAATTTAAACAAATTTCTTCAGTAGACGATAGAGGATACGAATATTTATGGGACTAACTGTATACGTATCTTAAAGAGGAATCTGTTTTCTTTTTCATCAAATTTAATGTTTTTATTCTATATTAGCGTTGATTTAACATGGATCCAATACTGTTTCCGATGTTAATCTAGATTAGGTATGAAATGTCCCGAGTTATTTTAACCATCACTTTCAAGATAGTCCCCGTTTCCTTGTTCGTAACAATTTTACTTTTCCCGTATCAAAGCAGATGTGAAGATTACATAAATACGAAACTCCGCACGGGAGAGGCTTTAAAACGATTTCCAGGGTGTTTCACGGAAACGTTAGCGTTCTTAGTTCCCAGGCTTTGCGTGCGTTTATTTTGTTCGAGAAAAATGGCGCAAACGTGGCGACGCGGGAGCACGAACGTTCTCCCCATTCGCGGTAAATCTATTTAGCGATGAAGAGGATTCGAAGAACCATTTCTACCTTCTCCGCGTCAAAATTTATTCTTTCCATTAAATTTGTTATGAACGTAAGAATAAGCCTGTGTGGTTCTCGCATTCATTGATAAGCATGTTGATCCCCGAGTTCTCGATACGAATAACTGACTTTTACTCAAAGTTTCTTGTTCAGGAGAATTTTAACATTTACCCTACTTTCATTATCCCCGGGTCAATAAAAGCAAAAATATACAAAGTTATTCCAGAAGCTCACGCAGCTGGGATCTTTTGAAACATTGCTTTTGAGAACCCCTCTTTGATCTAAGTCCAAGGTAGTTGTCTTTTTGCCTCCAGTTTTTCACTCGAACGCAGGGGGCATAAAAATTGTTCCTCACGAGGGTGGATACCCAACCATTACTCTAAAGATTCGAATGCAGAAAACCAGACGAAGAGCCCCTGGTGGGACCGCCATGTGCGATACCCCAGGGTGAGAAACACGATTGGAACCTCGTTAAACGTAAATCGGATAACGCGTTCTCCAGCTGATAAAGTTCAAGCATTGCGCATAATTCGATCAGGTGCGGAGTTACCTGCCAGCTTAATTACATACTGCTCCCACTTCAACCGGCATAATCATGAATTTTATATCAGACTTCAGCAGACTCCGTGGCTCGTCCTCCTCGCAGGGAACCGAGCCATCGCTTTTCCGCGAGACGCGTGTTCTTTCCGAATGCGACCGATAACGTCGATAATTAAAGTCGAACCGACGAGATACTGGTCGTGGACGAATATAATTCTAGTTACGGATCCGTGACAAGCCCGTGGAGAGAGAAGGACGAGGGAGAGCGAACCGTCTGAATGCTAATAACCGACGTAATTGAATTTCAATATAAACTTTCCATTCGTTTCGCAATTCAAAGCTATTTAATCGTTTGATACGAGTCAGTGGCGCGGGACCACCGAACCGATCGCGAGATGAGGGAGTCGGGGGAGGAAGAAAGAAAGAACGAAGGATGGAAATAATACGAATAAGCGGGGCCGGTACGCCGATTACATTCCAGGGTTAAAGACCCCGCGAGCGAGTCTCAAAGTTCCCTTCGTTAGCAGAGTCGGTAATAAAGGACGTCTTTTTTGCATTGAAAGCGTTTACTGTTGCCTCAGCTAGTCTTTCTGAAAAGCCTGAGACCCACTTACGCGACGAGACCCTTGAATTCGCTAATTAACGCGGCTGAGTCATGATGTCACCCGTCAGGTACACACTCGCCAGGAAAGGTCACGTCCAATTGTGTGAAACACTTGACCGACACTGTGGCCAACCCTTTCCCCCGTGCGTTATTCTCCGTCCAGAGCTTTTCCACGTTCGCGAGTATTCTCCGTTCCGGGTGGACGCACGACAAGGGAAAACACGGGTGGCGCGCGATCGTAAAGTACACAACGGCGTGCCAAGAAACTCGAGTCATCGTCATATTTCTGGTTTCCACGGCACGAGTGCGCGTTCGCTTAATTCGTTCCTGCTCCCTAGGCGTTGACACCCTCTGAAAATCATCCACCCGCGTGGACCGTGTTTGCCTACGACGCTGCCCGCTCGTGAAACCGGTGTAACAGAACACTGGCGCGACGTTGGTGTTACTTTAACGAGAAATAACATCGGCGTTTCTGTATCGAAACAGTTCACTGTTTCGGTCATTCGAAGGGCACGACATCGTCAGTGAGAAAATAGCCAAGAACAAGCTTCGCGTTCAGGATTGATCTGGGATGGGGGCTTCGAGCATACGACCACGAGGAATCGGAGTACAAAGGGAAGGACAGCTTTCTTTGGTCTACGTAGGAGGTAGAGCATCTTCAGAAATGGTCGCTGAACCCTGAAAGTTATAATTGACACGTTCACTGCACAACTCGATTTTTGAACTTTTTAAAAATCTTAAATTTAAGTGTCAAAGCACTTGGCAAAGTCATAACTTTTTATATTTATAATAACTTTCGTGAGTAATAGAAGAAGAACACCATCAAACGACAAAATTTTGTAGTATCCCATACCAGACAATAAAAAGTTGATCGAGAACACAAAACGTAGGGGATTGGTTGTATAGGTAAAGCGATCGACTGTGGATCTGAGGATCGTGAGTTCGAATCTCCGTGCCTTATTTTTCGTTTAGACTCCTACAATTTGTTTGGCCATTGAATAATAAATAATTTATTTCAGAGGCCATTTTATTGCATTTCTCAATTTTTTGTTTTATGAATTTCATCGATTTATGCAATGAACAGGTTATCTAATAGTCGGCTCAGGTGCTCTAGAGCGCCTCGTGAGTGGAACGTACAGTACGTGCGGTCATTGAAATCTTTGTTGCTCCAAGAAGATGGAGACGATAACCACAATTATCGAAGTACAACTTCTATTCACGACTTTGAAAGAGTGAACCCGTATTTAGGCGATCTCAGAGGCCATCTTCTTGCAGCCTGATTCGTTTTATTTCATTCCCTATACTTCAACATAAACAAACATTTTTCAAAATGAAATGTTTCGAAGAAAGATGTAATGTACATCAACCTGGAAATAAATACATCCAAAATGAAAATCCCTCCACTTCGTTCCCCTACACTTTGGCCTATATAAACAAACATTTTCCAAAATGAAATGTTTCGAAGAAATATCTAATGTACATCGATCTGAAAATAAATACATCGAAAATGAAAACCCCTCCACTTCATCGAAATAATTTTGAACTCGAGAGTGTACGAACATAACGATTCGCTCATCGTTACGTAATAGTAATTAATCACTCCCCAATCGAATTTCCATATTCGTTAGGACATTGTTTTCAGCTCGAGACTCCTTATACCGTGTAATTAGTCCCGCCCACGTGTCGTAATCGAGAATTGCTCGTCCACGAAAACTATCGGTCTCCATCGAAAAAGTCAGCCAGTTTTCATTAGCAGGTATCGCTTCGTGGCCCGAAAAACCACGTGCATCAAACGAAGTGAACAGATGAGGGCGAGATTTATTCATAAATTTATGAAGATCCTCCAATTTATATCTCTAACGCCGAGCGTGCCTGTTGCAAATTCGAAGCCCGCGCCAGCAGCCGTTTCCCGCGAATATCTGGAAGAAACTTCGGAAAGCTCCGGAACTGGCTCCACTGGCCAAGACTAATTTGAACTTTTTCCTTGGAAGTTTCCAGTGACAAATTGTCCCGGACGAAAATGGAGTGCCGCTTGAGATTCAACGAGGAATTTTATTGCGTTACACTCGTAAGACCTTACCCACGGCGAGGGATAGGCAAGTACTGCGTGTACACAAATGGGAGTGAAAAATGGACGCTTTAACGACGCCGCGGAAACATCCTAACGTGCAAATGAATTTGCAGCAACGTAACGGTCAATAATGGCACGCGCAAACATTTACTTCGCGCTGTATTTGTCGTTACGCGACACTTCGTGAAAGAGCGCGAACTATAACGCAAACATTGTCGCATCCGATGGAAATTAATGTTTCCCATAATGTTTTGGTCTCCTCTCCGCGACCTCGCACTTTTAAATATTGTATTTCACCGGAGAAATTCAATTCGGGTCGAGTGATCTTTTAACCAAGCGTTACACATTTTCGGTTATTTTTTTACATGGGAGTATTTATCGAAACGAACACTTTCCGGAAAGTGTCGAGAACGAAGTGGCTCGTTAATGTTCGCTAATACGGAGATGCCATAATTCATACTTCAAAAACACGACCGTAGGTTCGATAAAAGCTCGGAAATGACGTTTCGCGAGCTTGTAATACAAATTTCATCTGTACACGGGGAAAGTAGTTGGAAAGTTAAATTAATTTTAATATAAATATGCAAATTCCATGATATTGCGTGAGCTACTTGGTTGGCAGAGTGTCAAGTAATTTGTCAGAAACTTCGACCGAGTATCACCGACATTAGCTGTAACATTAATTATACAACTTGTAACTACGAAGTTTCATCGCCCTCTTACGTTCTGTAAACGCGCGCGAGAATTGGCCAATTTAATTATCGAACAGTTTTTGGTAACGATACTTTGCTTCGTGAAAAATTAAACTTGTTCGCAAATTTCTTTCTTCCGCGTCCTTTTCCTTTCTTTATCTTTATCTTTTTCAACTACACTTTTATCTCTCCGTGAACTTTATAGACAGAATTTTACAACCCTGCTGCGATCCCTGGGGAAAACATAAACGAAGAAATTCAACGGAAACGGATCGCGTTACTTTTCGCCGGACGAACGCGTGTCTGCCGGATGCTGGCGGAAGTCAAAGCACGGAGCAATCACGACACTAGTTGAATCGAGTTTCGGCCCAACAGTAACGTCTACATGTAATTCGACCTCTGTAAATGAGCTGCGCCCGTTAACTTGCACCTGCAGCTTGGTAAATTGACGTCTGATCGAATGGCTCATTCAGTATCCTTGAATATCGTCTGAATCGATCATGTTTCTCGTTCATTTTTAATGCATCGCTGCTGCACTCGTTCGGTCGGAACGTTCCTTTCAATGGAAACAGATTTCCTTGCTGTCGAGGAATACGTAACGTAATAAAAATTAAATGTGTCTAATAAACGTGGAAAAGGGGCGTCGCTGCATTATTTCATTACGGCATTCGTTACACATTGTTTCAGAAATTGATGCGATGGGGAAGGCAACTAGGTGGTACGTTACGTGTCTTCCTATTGTTGCGTTTCAAGGTATTAGAATTGAATATCGTGATTTTTGAAACGATTTTTCCAATTTTTTCCATATTTCAGTGAGCAGAGGAAATAAAAAATGTTGTGAAGATCCCAATGACTCTCCTACATTAATGAATTTTGTGACTGGAGGATCAGGAAATACTTCATGGATCATGGTACTTAACCCCTACAGCTCGCAATTTTTCAAATCGGAGCAATCACGAATAACACTCTACCACAACAATGCTGATGGCACCTGCCAGATTTGGCGCAAAAATAATTACCTTCAATGGTGCTTTGACCTTTCTATAACGTCGTAGATGCCTTATTTCTGTTAGGAACAGTGGCTAAGTTGTTGTTTACGCTGTTGTGTAATAAAATATCCAAGAAAAATGCGGTTGGTGCTCTAAAATTCTGACTATATAATGTACAATTTGAAGATCCTTCAGAGTCATTTCGATCAGTATTTATTCCCACGAGAACAGATTTAGAAATCAAACCTCATCCAAAACACCGTACCATCGATGAACCGGTTTAAAAAACAAGAACGTTCGTCCTCGTGCTTTAAAAACGATCTGGTCCCCCGCGTAACTCAAAAAAATGAAGATCCCCGATCGATAGGAGGTATCGCAAAGCCGTCCAGGCCTCGGTTGATCCGATAAGCCGCGCAAAGTCGAGCGGCACACGAGCGAACCAAAGATAAACGGGTCGTCCTAACGAAACACAACAAGAAGCCCTAAGGGCAGGAAAGTCTCGCGCAAGACGCTTTGAATGGCGCACGATCGCGGTAAAATCACTTGGCCGTTCTGTAACGAGAACTGGCCGTGCCACAGAGCAGTTTCCGGGTTAAAGATCTCGTTGGAGCCGTGGCAAAAAAGTCGTGGCGAGTGGTGGATCGATGCCACAGCAGCGACAGCGTGGCTCCAGCCAGCAGACGTCGTCGTCGTCCCGTACACCCGCTTGTATACACCCGTACACACACCCACCCCTATCCGCCCCATTGCCATTCCCATTCCAACGATCTCCTCATCTCCATCGCCATCTACGTTCATCCCCCTTTCGCGTTCCACTCCTTTACCTCCGGGCTCCGAGTGCATCCTCGTCGAACCCACCACCCACGCCATCCACCCCTCCTCCTTTACAACCCCCCATCTACCAACCACCACCCGCCTCCCGTCCCCGTTCGCCCGTGGGCGCTCTAATACGACTACGAAGCGCGCCACGACTGTACTTATGAGAATGTAACCCACATTTCGACCTAACGTTACTTCCGGTTTGCTCGGGAAGCGTATTGTGAGTTACGCTCGATGCCGTTTCGATATCTGTCACCGTTAATGGCATTACGAGCGACCACGGACGGAACACTCGACGGAAAGTTTCTGGACGACTCGATGCAGCGTTCGGGGAGGGGACATTTCGGGGAATTCCAGGCCTTTGGAAATAGCGGTTGTAGGATTTCGCGACGGATCACCGTTGCGCGTGGTTGGTCTTTGTTGGCCGGTAATCTAGACTAGTTCACGGTAGTCATCGTGCGATGGTAGTCAAGTATGGAGAGATACGAAATGAACCGATGCCATGTGTTTCTTACGGATTTCTGCGTCACTTATAAAGTAGGATACATACACTAACGCTCGAAAGTATACGGACACTTGCTTTTGTTCTATAAAACATAACTTTGTACGAAAGGTATTATTTAGAACGCGTATATCAATTGTAATCATTATTGTTATCTTTTTTGAACTATCATAGCATAATAGAATTAATTTTTATGTACAAATTACACAACGAATATGCAGAAATAAAATTCCTGCCTAGAAATACAAAATCTAATTAAATAGTCTCAATTCCTAAGAGAATCTCAAGTTCGAGAGAAACCTCTGTGCAGAATTTCAGCTTTCTAGGTTCAAGGGTTTATTTTGGGTGTTGATACAAACTTTGCAGCCCCTTTCCACCCTATCAGGGGTTGAATCTTTTAAAATGCCGAAATATGTGTTTGATTAATTGTATCAAAGACCATTCTTATTCCTCGTATACATCATGAAGGAAACCTCTATGTAAAATTTCAGCTTTCTAGGTTCAAGGGTGTAGCCTGGACGTTGATTGTAATCAGTCAGGGCTTCATTCTTATTAGATAGATAGATTTCTCAAGTGTCCGGATACTTTTGACCGGTAGTGTGCGACAGTTTATAAGGCATATTCTATGTTTGAGACATTAAAACAGAATAATCGAAAAGATAAAAATTGATGTTAGATCCAGGTTTTGTTGCTGAGCTTTGGTCCAGCAGATTTCCAGTGGACGTATCAATCACAATTTGCGATAACCGAATTAATGGTATTCAACGTCAACGCGTTCGAGGATGAAGTTACAAACGAGACAACGTGCCGAGCAACAATTTTGCAACAGCGTCGTAGTTCTGTAATTCGGTGTGCAATATCTGCGCCGTTGTTGCTTAATTTCGAGACACGTGAACGTGCTATCACAGAGCGATGGCTCCGAATACCATTAGAAGTTTCATTCGTCCCTGGCTACTCTATTACGTCTATATCGTGGCCCGACGCATTGGGAATAGAGGTGCAATACACATTCCGGAATGTTACATCCTCTCCTCGAACACTGTCACGAATACCCGCTGTCTTATAAGGCCGCGCTCAATGTTATCTTGTCTTGTTTCGACTGCTTGCGGAAACTCGCGGTACTGAATCGAAGCGAAAAGTTTCCGACGTAGAAAGCTCCCTTAAGGGTGCAGCCAAAATTCAATGAACTTAATATGTATATTGCTTTGTTTAGGAATATTTACCACATTTGCGATCAGCAGTTGTTATACGTTTTTAATATCGAATACTGACGAAAATAATAAAATTCTGAAGCTAGACATCGGAAATTGGTATCGTTAGGGCCAAAATGGAAATTACAAAATATGTTTTGAAATATCAATGTCGTAAATATATAGTGTATACATTAAACAGGTTTTCATAATTTTGTCATAACCAGGAATAGAATTTAAAGTGACGTGAATTAACGTCAGCGGCCGCAAATGTGTTAAAAGGAACCAAGAAACAGGTAAACTGTAGAAACGGTTCTTTTCAATGGACGATGATTTAAGACAGAAATTTTTCCTTTTACCAAAATGGCAGTGGTTCAACTTAGAAGTCTCATTTTTCGACTCTCAAAATAATCGTCTTTCCTTGACAAAATAGCAAATTTCCGTCTAAACAAAAATTCTTTTGTCCACACAGCAGATGTTGAATCCTTAAAAAATTCGTGAGTTATAAATTCCTAACGCTCCACGATTATTAACGTAGAATTTCGTTAACACCTACGTAAGATAACGTAACGTAACGAACGACAAAAGCGTGTAAAGTCTGATACCACAAATACCAAGCGTAACTAATTCCATTCTCGAAGACTCGTCCTGTTTATCGTAGAACCACGATACCATTGGAATCTGGCGCAGCATGCGCTCGCCAGATCTGCACGCCTAATAAAACGCCGTGTACGATGACTGCACCGGTATATCGACAATCCATTTCTTAAATCTACGTGATTTGTTCCACGAAAGAATACAACCTAATAGCGAGAGCATTTATCGAAGAATGCGGCTCGTTCCAAGGATCTCGTCTCCGTTTCTATCCGCCCTATTCACATCCCCTGCTCTCGAGTCCTTTGTAGCCGTCCTTGTCACCCAACCCCTGCGTAATGCGGTCGTAGTACGTGCTGGTAAGTGTTCCTGGGAGAAAAATGTAACCCACATTCTGGCCGGAATGTTATTTCAAAGACGCTCGATAACGACTGCTGCGAACGAAGATGATTCTGAATTCGACCATTCCGAGTGGAATAACAAGAATGCGACGAGATAACTTCGATAGGAAAGAGCAAATATTGAAGTAGGCAACTCAAGAGTAACACCCATCCCGAGAAGAATATAATTATACCGAATACATTGATTACTTTGAATATTTATTATGGAAGAATACGCTGCCAGCCCTAATTAGTAGAACTTTAAATGAGTATCGAGAATCGGTCACGGAGCCTTGAGAGAAAATTTAATTAAGGGAGAGTATTCATGTAAAAATCAACTGCCAGGGGTTTTGTACATAAAGTTTCGAAAATGCGTACTTTCGTTTGTGAAAGTTAACGTTGTGCTGAAGTTAACGATGCAGAAATAATCTTTGACGAACTTCTTCGGGGATTATGTAAAAAAATGCTGAGACAAATTCGTAGCCCTGGGTATTTTACCTAGCTAGAGTATAACCGCTGCGACGCAACTCCTTTAAAAGTACCTCGATATTTTGTAAAGGTGGCACTTAACCCGAACGATAAAAACCTCTAATGTTGCTCCAATCGTAACAATTGCGCTCTCGAGTGGTACCGTTAACCTCGATTACTGGATACATATGTACGTGAATGTTTCTGAAATCACGGGCACCCCAAAACTATCGTTTCTGGTAACTAGAAAGGAACTATCAATCTTCCGACGTTATTTATTCCGATATACCAATTATTTTACACCGAAAGAAACTAAAATCCACCGCTGCGAGCAAATTTCTTACGGTTAAAAATAGTTGCCAGGCTCGCGAATCGTTTCATCGCCGCTTTCGACCAACGTCTACATACCTATCCGCGCGTACCATTTGGAATTAAATTTTCATAAGAAGATTGCAGTAAGATTGCGAAGCGCGGTACAAGGTGTAAATCTCGCGAGGTAAGGAAAAAGGAACGGCGAGAGGTGCCGTCTTCTACCTCTTGTTGCTCCATAAATATACACATTTCGTTAGACTGGAGTGTCCTTCTACGGGGCTCGTGGATGTCCCTTCGCCGTAATATCTTTTTTCTCCCTCCGTTCTGCGCTCTTCCGCTTCTACGTGTCCCCGCGCGCGGAAAGGGGGTGGCCGTAGAAGCCGTTGGAGTTTGTAATTAATTTTCACGGCCCGGCAACGTAATATCAACCCTTCTCGGTAGAGTGTTCTCTGTTAATCTCCCGACGAGAGAGAAATTTTGACCTTCATCGTTATCATGCCAGTCCGCGTTCCGCTGGTCTTTGTTCGCCGTTCTTCATTACCGGAAACTTACGTACTCGCCGCAAGACTTTTCCAGCTACTCGTGGGATTTACGAGGCGTCATCGAGACCCCTCTGATTCCCTGATTCACGGGAGATTAGTTCAAGTAGAACGGCTCCTTAAACGCCTATTCACGATGACTTTTAATAAGCGGGCCACGAGGCTCACTCGTGCGACAGGAACACTTTACTTGCTCCAACTGTTAACCTTCCGATGTAATAAATTAAGCGATACGTTTTGGGAAAGCTCTGTGCGGATTATGAAAAGTTACTTGCACTTCCATTTCGTTCGTTTCTGAATAAATCGCGAAGAATAGCAAAGCATGTGTGCCTCTGCGATCAAAAAAAAGTTCAATTAATTCCAGTGTTTACTCGAAGTGTACAAAAATAAAATACACGATCCCCTTATCGAATGCGTCATGCTCACGCGAGCAAAAATAAGAAAAGAACTGTGTACATAACTATGTTAACGTTATGAAGTTTTTTCGTCGTCGCGTGAACTCCGCATTGATAACAAACAGGAGTGAATAATTATAATAGCGCGTGCACGCCACATAGCGACAATCAACGAAAGAGTTTCCAGATTGGAAAGACGTATGATGATTCGAGCGATGCGAATAATTTATCGAACCATTTTGGTCGACGTTTCCGCCGATCGATTGTCTTCGATCGAAAATGGTTGTAAGTTTAAATTCAATGAAACGGAGATACAGAATAGATTCCTTTATCGGCGACGTCCCCTCGAAATAATGAATGGAATCGAGATTTAAAGAAGACGGGGTAGGAAACGGGGGTGTGGGTGGGGGGAGAGAGAAGGAAGGAGGACGAGCAGCAAATAGAAATCCTATGGTAATCTCAGCATGTTCTAGCACACTGACGTTATCTGGCCGAATCGCTATTTCGCGCCTCGCAGTCGGATAATTTATTATTGCAGCGCCGTTGCATGTGTTATCGATCGGTGGTGGTACTTTTAACGTTTGGTCGAAGGAGTGCGATTCTGGCAAGCTTGTTTCCTCGATTTCGAGACCGTCCCCATCCCTACGACGTACATCCTTTCAATGTCTCCTGTTTCCTTCAAAATCCTTTCTTCTCTTTTATAGAGCAAGGAAATTACAAGAGTATGGAGCAGATACCTTGTTCAATTATAATGAATCATTGCTTGGATCTCCATATTTTTTCGAATTAATCTATACATTTTATCATTATTTATTTCTTATTGTAAAAATATCTATTTCTTGTAGAAGGAATAAGGAATATTTCTCCAAACAATTGCTGCACTATCGATTATGGAATCCACATCTTCAGTTCGTTAAATTGTAAACGTTCCTTTATTATTTCTTTATTGCTGAACCTTTCCTGGGATACCTAAAGTAATCGACCCCCGTCCGAGTACCACCCTTATCTTCATATTTTTACGTTTTACGTCTCCTTCGCGAAGGAATTCAGTCGGCCAAATTAAGAAGAATATCCTGTTGCAAATTACACCGAGGCTATGTCCCCGCTATTAAATAAATTAATATCGCTAATCATTTGCCTTCTTCTCAAACAATTCTCTCGCGATGCCGCGACCGGCAGCGGGTTGAACCAGAAATGTTTTTCTTCGGTTTTGTTTGTTTCCGTTAACTGTTACAGGTTGTTCTGTATACGGACGAAACTCTTTCTGGTCTATTCACTGTTTAGAATTCGTTCTTTTTGTGCAACGGTACATCATCAATATTCTTCAGTCGATCTTTCATGTCGCTGAGCTTCAAAGAATTTGATACGAATAGGAGCTCTTTATGCGACGGGCTACATTGTTACGAACGACACAGACATATTACGTATCCATGGGGGTCCATTTTCATGACACACACCGGGGTTAATCTCGCGGCTAAACTTTACGCTCTAAATGTATCGTGGCCGAAAGAGGTCGGTACATTTTATTGTTCGAAGCTGTGAATCATTGGCTCACCGTCTAATAGATTTCCCGAGCCCAAGAGACGAATGAGTCGGTTGCTCGAATAATCAGATAATAATGTTCTTCGGGATGCTCCTTCTCGGAAGCAGTACGTCGTGTTGTCAGAACTGGCACGGAAATCTTGACACCTGGAAAAATTGAACAAGGGAAATAGAAGACACTAGAGAACGATGATTTTGAGATTGAAGACTGAAAGAAAGACTCGAAGCATTCATAAATGATAATTAATCGATTGTGAAATTATCATGTGATAATGGCAAGCAACATAATCTCTCATTCAACATTTAAAAGAAGCGGCAAATTCTTCTTGGACAACTCGCAAATTAATATTATTATTCTAAATCACGGGGACAGTTTCGCAGGTAATTACGAGCCCAATCATCGATTTAAACATAACGACTGTACAGCTGAAATAAATTCGATAAAGTTCCTTTACACCCGCTGGCAGAAATTGATGGTTTTCAGATATTTTATACAAAAGCGCGCTCACTTTCCACCATTGTGCCATTATGCTCATTGTTCGAAAGCCTTGAATTTTGACACTTCTGTCGTTATATCCGGCGCAGACGGGACTCGTGGAAGTACCGTGTCGAAGCTTAACAATAGTACTTATCCTTTCGCGCGATTGGAAGGGTTGCGTGTTCGATTTTGTTCTAATCGACAAGCCCCTCCGGGCGTCGTTCTCATCTTACGCTGCAGACGACAGTGATTTCTGTATTGTTAGCCAAGCACAATTCCGCGCTGAAAATAAACGAAACCGAAAACTAGAGTGTTGTTTGGTACGAATTCGTACTTAATGTCCGACGAACCCTCTTCGAGACAGTCCGTGGAAGGAGTTGACAACCCCTTCGTGGAACCCTACATCTTCTCCTCTGCGTACTTCTCCGTCACCTTTTGTAAAGGCATTGCGTTTGATAGAGATTTTTTCAACGGGAGTGCATCTCGTATTTCCGGGTTAATCTTGAAAATTGAGGAGGCTTGCCAGCAGGGTAGGTGAATGGAAAATGTTGGAGGGATTTCTTTGAAGAGGTGCAAATAATAAGAATTATCCAAATGTCATACTAAATGTAAATTCCATCTCTCTTTTAAATTTTATCTTAATGCTTCGAATTAAATTTTTTTAGTGATTTTTTCGAACGGTATTGTAAAACTACTTTCACTTTTTTTTTTAATTACTTTACTTAAGGTCACAACAACTACAGGGACCACGTCAATATCTACAATTCAATTACAATTTATTTATTATTTTAAATTTCGTTAATATATCTACTAGTTTGAGAAGTTCGTTTCTATTGTTGAGGATTGTCTGCATATTATTTAAAAGTTTGAACTCTACTCGATCGTGTCGCACTCCTTGACATTCTTCAATTAAGTGTTTAAATGTGGGATGTTCGTCATAAAAGGTACTTCCACCTTGAATTATAAATACCTGATCTAATAACAGAAATTAATTCATCGAAATATTCCGAGTCCGAGTCTGAGTCCGAGTTCCCAAAGCTCGAACGATTTTTTTTCCACGTTTACCATATTTGAATTTGCACCATGTTTCACCATTTTACCGGTTGCCAGTCAATCCGATACAATGGCGATTTAATCTGTAAACTTATTTAACCCCATTCTGCGGAATAACGATGCTCGTAACCGTTCGTTCACATTTACATTCTCATCCAGAATTCAGCGTTCAATAAATACGTTAATATTTGTTCGTTAATAAATTAACAATATTCGTTGTTTTTTTTTCTCCGTTTACGAAGTAGGTCGAATAGCTTTTTCCCAGATTTCACCTATTATAAATTCGACTTCAGTTTCGCACCGAGCACAAGTGCAGTCGATATTTTTATTCGGAGCGATTTCGAGCTCTCCGATCGAGAACAACGATGAGTTGCTAACAGGAGGCGTAAATCTCGGCTGGCGCGAAGCGAAACGAACTGGTGCTCGCGAGAATTTCGAGTGTTGCGAAATGAAGTGAAACGCTGTCGATAATTTTTCATGGACGCGATTTTCGCGCGGAACGAATATTCACGATTCTTTGAAAATCTATGGTTAAGGTTGCGTACATTTCACCTGTTAACTATAATTCTAACAGAACGTATTGAAAACAGATTTATTGATTATAAAGAAACACCAACTTATTTAAGAAATGGATCCTCTGAACCTGAATTATTGAGCATGTTAAATGACGAGTAAAATAGAATTAATAAACAAAGTTGCTACGAACAAAAATAATTTCCAAATCAAAAAAATTCGATCTGAACAATCATCTTTCATGAATTTTTTCTACTTCTCCCTGCATATTACACAGAAATCAATCAGCTCATTCTCAAAAAACACATCAAACATCACTTACAATATACACAAGTCTACATTACTATGATCGTTTCGTGGAACTTTTTTCTCCTCCAGAGTCAAAGCCTGAAAAAGAACGCTGTAGGAACGCGTGTAAAAAGGAACGAATCCGGGATACAACTAGATTCTTTAATCTCGTCGGTCGTTCGACGCGTATCTGTGACGGATGTTCGCACAGATACCTGTGCGCGTCTATCGAGTTTCGGTTTCGTGCTTTTTAACTTTATAGCCGCGGGACTGAAAGAGCTGTCGATGTTTTTTTCCCACCACTCTCAGGGCTGGGTTCTTTCTCTTTCTTTTTTTTCGAAATGCAAAAATAAGCGTACAAGGGGTGGGGAAAGGGACGGGCAGAGGAGTGAACGGTTCCGCGCGCAGAGAAGCCGAATTCATTAAAATGTTCGTGCGAAAGTACTCTGGGCGTTCGTGAGCTCCGATTGCGACGAAATAGAACAGCGAAATGATTTAACGCTTTCGCGTACATTGTGGAGTAACTATGTAGGAAATGAAGGGTAGAGGGAAGCAAAAGTGCTTCGCGATCGTAATGGAAAAGAACGAATCTCGTTCGTTGGGAAACCGCGGCACCTCGTTTCCTGAAAATTGTAGGACGACGGAAGTCTTGTGGATTGCACGAATTGGCCGTGTTAACTCGTTAGGGATTGTTGTTAATGAGATGGAGCTGGGAATTGAGCAGCTTTTATTTTTATTATTACACAGGGCATTTGAGAACTCCAAACACAAATTTGAGTCGTTAATAAATGTAGAGTTAATTACGGTGGGTGTAGAAAGTATTCGTACACCGATCAATTTCCAAAAGAACTGTGTAAAATTGTAATTTATTAACTTATTTTTTATAAACAATGACATTCTACATGTTCTAGGAAATGTCTAGAATAGATAGATTACAAAAAAAAATAGCTATTTATTAAGTTGCGAAATTAACAAGAAAAAAACAATTAATCGATAGAAATATTGAAGCAATAAGTATTCGCACAACTGTTTAAAAGTACTTTCCTGGAAATTTGATGTTTTCTAATTCGCACGGAGCAATAAACTAATATGTTTACGTTACAAACTCTGCTGTAAATGGTTCGTCATAAGAATCGTACAAATACTTATTGCTTCTATACTTTTACCCACTTTTCGCATTTTTTTGTTAATTTCACAAATTATATTAACTAGTAAATATTGTTTGGACTATATTTATCTTAGAGACTTCCGAGAATATGTAAAATATCATTGATTATAAAAAATGAAGTTAAGAAACTACAATTTCACACAAAATTTTTTTGGGAAATTAATCGGTGTACGAATACATTCTACACTCACTGTATATACCACTCTAGAATTGGTACGAGGTACGAGTTGATATGTGGTTCCATTTAGGTGTAATATATTTTGTATATTAAATAAGAATTTTATTTTTAATTATAAAATAGCTTATCGTTTGAATTAATGTTCGATTTACCGTGTCGAATGTTATCCATATGGAATATATGTAATATATGCAATAGGATAAACTAAACATTAATTCATACGGTTCGCTATTTTACGATTAAAGATAAAAGGAACGACGAAACCTCGCTTTGGCTTTTCAAGTTCAGTCGAAATAAAATACACAAACACGTACTCGTGTCGCGCAGATAAATAAACCATAAGGTTGACACGAGCGATTAGAGAATAACGACTCGATAGAAAGATTTTACTGGGAACACTGCTAATGCTGAGAAGCATACTTCACACATGAGTAACAATTCGAAGTACCTTGTGCCACTGGCCACTTCACTTTTTATCGTCTCGAAAATTCCTCCCGAAAAGAGATTTACCTCAAGTGTAAGCCCACCAAACGATTCGTTTCGAGATTACGGAATCATTAAAACTCCATTCATGAAGCACTGAATACCGGTAATGAATCATGAATACCAGTGGAACGAAACTGGGACAGAAATTGATCAGCAACCGTGATAATGGACCAACAAATATTTTAAACATTTTAAACCGACAAAACTCAGAATTTAGTAACATTGTATGATGATGGCGCGAATACAATCATGAGATTACTCGCTATTGTAATGGGAGGAGGGGGGGGGAGGATTATATACAAGCAGTACATTGATTAATCTTTATAAAAAGAATATTATTCGAAGAACGTACAAATAGTTTTTATTTAAGAACAACAGCTGAAAATTACGATAGATTTCAAGAGGGTGGAAATGAAACTAGTGGTGCCTTATGGTGGCAGGAAGCTCAAGTACCTACCCAGCAACTCATACATTACCGATTTATAATTAGAACTTGATTTCATTTCGACTTCCAAGTAACACTGGAACTGTTTGAATATTCTGCACACATTTAAAACCTGCTGAATTAAAATATTGAACTAAAATATTATTATTCGAGTAATATAATTGTGGGATATTCGAATATTATTATTCGAGTAATATAATTGTGGGGTACTCGAATATTACTATTCAATTACCCGAGTGTTCGAGTATTACATGATGATTATTATTACTCAAATATTACCATCGAATTACCATCCACTTACCGCGAGATCCAGTTTCCTTGTCGGTAAAGACGGACAGCTGACTGTGTGACCTGAAAAGATCAATGAAAATGATAAAATTTCGAATCGTTTCGAACATTATTTAATACTTAAAGGTCATTTAAGTCTAGAAAATCATAAATATCATCGTCATGACGAGATTGTTTCCCGAATTAAGAAAGCGTTACAAAGAATTTATTCTCGCAAGTTTCTTATCTCTTTCAGCATCATTTGAATGGCGAGAGAAATATTATAAATCTATAAAAACTGTTTTATACTATTCGTACGCGTAGAGTTTGCTTCTAAAGATAAACATCTGTCCTATTGGTTGAAGATTAATCTTCTCATGCACGAATAAGATGGATGCCTGTCTTTGGGGCACAGTATTCATGCAATAGTTATATAATCATTGTATTAGCTAAATACAATTTATTGGAATAAAAATTGTCCATACGTAGCATGATGACATCAGTACTAGCTGTGGAGATAAACTACCACAAACACATTTTCATATCTACTTTTATAGTTGACGTTACAATTTCTTATGCATAATAAAAAACGAAGCCTTAGATTCTGAAGTAGTAAAGAACTTTATCATTTTTCATAGCATGTTGAATTGACGTATCTCGCAAAGGAAGTACATACAACATAACTAATCTTTACAGGAGATAATCAATACTCCTAGCATAAAGTAAAAGTTTTGAAATATGTTGCGGAAAAGTGAATCGTTTCAGTTTCTCGAGTGCGTTGTGTAAACTATGATAGTGTTTCTTTTAAATCTCAAATACCGTCGGTTTACCTATTTTTATCAACCTGTGCGCTAATAAAAAAACAGCTGCTATAAATCGCCTGAATCTTCCCTGTAGACGTATAATCGAGTTTAGTGAACGTATTCCGTCGTATAGCCGTCAGATGGCCATTCACGTTCCCTGTGGTTCCCTCGTTCCCTGTTGCATACGTCAGTGAATGAGTGACCATACGCGTGGCGTTTGCTCAGCGTTATCAGTCTAAGATGAACCATATATTTGTAATCTGTCGCTCACTTCTTTAGATTACATTATGAACTGTGACTTAAGCCTGTAATTAAAGACCATCTGAATGAAATAAAGTGAAAGTCCAAGAGTCTAATGCCTGTAACATCTAAGAATGATGAACTTAAAACATGACATTGCCTGTTGCATTTCAGTTTTATTTATTTTAAGTCTTGCTAATGCTGACTACCAAACTTATCTGAACCTTCAGGTAAATAAAAACCTTATATTAATAGCTTTGAAATAAATAAATATAAGAGTGATTTATGTGTGCGCAACTTGGAGAAGAAATCTGTGGGAACATTGGAATAAATAATGTAATCATTATTACAGCATAGACCATTGCATTTGCCTGATAAGAAATTTGGATTCAATGAGTACTCTGAAGATGTTGAAAACGACGAGAAAGATAAAGCGGATTTACAAGTAGTGTCACAATGGGATTCGATGCCTGCATCGTACGACAATGAGCGTATATCAAAAACTGCAACAGATTTTGAGGTACATTCTTTGGATGTGCTTGATAAAAGTGAGTATAAGTTCTAGATTTTGTAAATAGTATGGATTACATACAGCTTATCCTGATTGATATACATGTGTTTGATGTACAGATATAGAATGGGATTCTCATTGGGCTAACAATTTGAAGTTCTGTCAGATATCTGCAGTGTCTATAGATCCAAATGGCGACATTGGAATATTTCACAGAGGATCACGAATCTGGGGCCTTAGTACATTTGATATGAATAACAGATTCAATCAAAGCAATGGCCCAATTAGAGAAAATACTATTATTCTTTTGAATAAGTCGGGTAAGAAACTATTTGAATGGGGTGCAAACATGTTCTACCTGCCACACGGTTTAACAATTGACTCGTATGGAAATTATTGGATTACCGATGTTGCCTTACATCAGGTATTTAAATTTGATGCTGAAGACATAGCAATAATGAGAAACAAGGCAAAATTGAAGAAAAGAGAGTATAATCAGGAATCAATCCATTTTGATAATCACAATATTAAGCGTTTGGTACAAAGTTATACTCCTAAACCAACACTTGTTCTTGGAAAAGCTTTTGAACCTGGCAATAGTGATAGGCGATTTTGCAAACCAACAGCAGTGGCTGTACAGAATAATGGTGACTTTTTTGTCAGCGATGGATATTGCAACTCTAGAATCATTAAGTTTAATGCGAAAGGAGAAAGGATTCTCCAATGGGGCCGACATTGGGGAGGAGAAGGTAAGCTTGTAATGATAAGTTGTTAATAACACAAATTACTTTACAATACTATGAATACATTTCTGATTGTAGCAAACATGTATGTACAAACTCCTCCGGTAAATGCATTCTTAGTACCACATGCTTTAGCTCTGGCTAGTGAATATAACTTAATTTTTGTCGCTGATAGAGAAAATGGTAGAGTTTTATCTTTCTCTGCAAAGGATGGAACATTTCAGAAAGAATATAAGCATCCTGCAATTGGCACAAAGATCTACAGTGTAGCATATGCTAAAGAAAAGCTATATTTAATTAATGGACCTGATGCAAATTATAATATCCATATACGAGGATTCATTCTTGATATAAATTCAGGAAATATATTATCTCAGTTTGGGCCTGAACATTATATGGACAGGCCACACGATATAGCCGTGACGAAAAATGGATCAGAAATATATGTAGTGGAATTAGATAATCACACTGTGTACAGATTTTTGCAAGGTAAAATTGTTCATTTTTTAATTAAATTATTGATTAAATATTCGTGTTTAAATATTTGTATTTTTGTTTTGCAGATACAAATGCTTCCATGCAAACTGGAAATGTAGCAATGAACACGAATGCTCATCGTGAACCTGCATCTTTAACGGACAGTAACTCTAACAATCCTTCCACTGGAGGTACTACAACAGCAACATTAGTCTTTTACCTTGTTACAGCAGCAGTCACTTTTATTGCCTTGTGTGTAACAATTGCTGCAATTGTAGCAAGATGTCAAAAAAGAGGTAGATTGTTTCAGTATGATGAATCTGCTGTCGAATTCGCAAAACTAGTCGAATAAGAGTATTCGTTTGACTAATTTTTGATTGTTGAATAATAGCTGTGCACGCATGTCGAATAGTTTAGTAAAAATCCAGCGTTTGGTAGTGACTTTGTCAAATGTAGTTACTAATCTTACGAATCTATCACATGCTATTTAACCGAGCGTGATTTCCTAAATGTCTACTAAAGGATGGAAGAACCAGTGAGATTTATAGAGTTCAAAATTTAGAAACCAGCTATTTTTTTTATATAATTTCTTTAAAAATTATTGATCTTTATGCTGCAAAAAATTTGACAAGCTTTTGTACTGGCTTTGCACGTGTTTGATGCACCTTAATGCTGTTCTATCATTTAATGAGTGAGATCTGAATGTACATATAAATAAAATATTTATATAACTGTGTTTATTTTTGAAGCAAGTAATTAATTTTAACGAAGTCTTTACGAAAAATATTTTTAGAATGGGGCCAGTACAAGAGGATTGTATATAAATATGTATCAGATGTGGTTAAACGGTTGAGTGCTATTTTAACCATTATTTTTATTCCAATCACTGAATACTGAAATTAATATTTAATCTTCCTATTTTACATAGAAGGATGGTTCAAGTTTTTATATTCTATCATGTGAGTTAATTAGATAACTTGCTCGTAAAATATGACTATAAACTTAAATACCACATTAATCAACATTCCATCTACTTCGCTTGATGTCCATTTAAATAGTAGAATATTTAATAATTTATGTACTTATTGTGTAAATATTATTTACAATTTTCTGTGATCGCACAAGTGTAAAATATATTTTATTTATATTCTTATTATTGATCTTGATACTGCATTCAGAACTTATGTGCTTCGTTATGAAACTCGAATTCTTCTTAAGAATTTTTACAGTATTTTTCGTGTGTACTTAGCTTGAAACATTGCATTTCTTTTGTTCTACCTCTTGTATGATAATGGTTCATTTATTTATTTTACATGTCCATACCTTGTAAACAAAAATATACGTGTTTTCATTTCAACTGTGTTTTTGGTTATTGCCCTGCATATTATCCTATTTATCTGTCAGCAAGTTAACGTAAGTATTGCATAGTATTGTAGTGCACGACGCTTACAGTTGTATAGCAGCTACATTTCATGCTACATATGCTGTTTTTGCAATGCATTCTTTTATACTAACGAATACACTATCTTGTATTTTGGTAAAGAATTAAATTTTAAATATTATAGACTAAAATCCATAAATTAGTAATGTATTTAGAGAGGTATATAATTTTAAGCATTCAGTTACATGTAGAATTCTAATTAGTGAGGTATTCGTCATTCGAATACTCTTCTGAGAAGTCATTTTGCCTATCACTGTTTGAAATTCGATATCTCTTGAAAAGATTGTCTAATGCCAAATTATTTTTACAAACAGGCTGTTTATTATTAATGCGAAAAAGAATGCGGTGGGAAGCAGAGAGGCGAGAGAACTTTAGACTGTCCAGTCTTTTAGAAGGCAGAAGAGGCAAAAGCTTCAAAATAATGGAGAAACGACCAAATCCGCGCGACTTTAGCAAATTGAATACGGAACCAGAAACCTCGGAAGACGAGCATCCAGAGAATAGTCTTTCGAGGATCGTTTAATAGGAATTCTCCATTCTCGATTATCAAGCGTACAAATTAAGAAGTCATACTTCAAATTCTTACAAAATATCCGTTTCCCCGTTCAATTTGACGCCTTTTGCTTGCGAATTTAAATCAGGGATGCCTTCATGCTTGACTTCACAACTGCTGTTTCAAATTGCGAGGTACGTCGACCAACTTTTCACGACTGTTGCCTTCTGACATCAGAATACTTAACCACCACTCGTTTAACTAAGTACGCGCAAATTTAATACGTTTACTGCGGTCGCCTTTTTCCTCGATTTTGCATATTCGACGATTCATATCTTTTTATATCTTAATTGATTGAATATTCGAAGTATCGCGAGCATACGTAACGAATAAAATTTCAACTTACATCAATGTTACGTTTTGATTAAATATGAATAACATCTATTTCTGTTAGTTATCAACTTAATTTTGTCCCGTGTCGCAGTGAACGTATTAATTAATTCAATTTTGCATAAGATACTACTAATGTATGTTTTAAATGATTCCTAAAACCGGAGAAGTATTAAAATGTTTTCCCTGTTGTTGAGAAACGAGATATACTCGATTACAATATACGACATATGTGTATATTTAAAGATAACAATTGTGATCGATACGCGTCTGCGATTATTCGATCAATCGAATATTGAATTTACAACATATGTGTGCGCTTTTCAATATTTTCAGAAAAAAGAAATGTTTCAATTCGTATGTCCCAAGATTAGAAACATTATTTTGAAAATCGATGTTAAGTTCCACAGTCAATTACAGAACTAGAAGTTAAACTGTTTTTTAGAAAATATTAATATCTTTTAACCCTTTATACAATTATTTCTTATTTTAGTAATTTAGTTTATAAAATTATTTATTCTCCATTGATGATCAATATAAACTACTAACCGATACATGAAACAAATAAAAAAAGACAGAAAATATCTTGTTATTTGAAAACGTTGAGTAAGATGATAATATCGATATACCTAGTATATGTTTAAAATTTAAAAGAGTTAACTCTAAGGATAGTTGTTTCAGAATATTATAACTTACCTGATAACAATGGCCTTGCAAATGATACTTGGAAAGTGACCAAACTTGTGCTATATATACTATCTGTCAATATCTGTTTACAAATTATATAATGTAATTATGTATTGTAAATCATTGACATATCCCTTTAATGATACAAGGAAAACAACTACAAAATCTATATTTCGTCTCGAATATAATCATACTCTTATCGTTATACACTCGATGCTCTTTACTTCAAGCTTTAAAGATAAACATTCCTACGCGTGTGTTCGATGGAAACAGTATTTTAATAGTACCTGATGTTGAATTTTTGTAAGTTCGAATGCATTTACGTATTCGTTGTACATATCCGTTTCTACTCACGTTCGCTCTTCCATAGATCCTTGCGTTTCGATTTCACATTCAAACGACGTTAGTCCATAAGTTACAGTACTTAATTCGTTTGCGTTCGAAATACTCTGCTGATATTTATTATGTGTATTGCCATAAACATGGTATATGTACCCGTGAACATGGAAATGTATATTTTCAAATAAAAATGCGTGTTTGTACTACCGTAACCATTCAAACGAAGCATTTCATGCATTCTCGCGTTTTGGTGAATCTATGAGGGCTTGTGACTTTTTGATAATGATTTATTTTACACACTTAGTTGTCCTCTATACACAACTATACAACGATAAAAATTAAAATTTTTCTATTTATCACTAATTAAGGTCATCGACGATAATGATCCGTGGTAAAGATGCGATAAAGTCAGTCCATTCTTTCGTGATACATTCTATCAAGTCTGCTTTTCGTTCGATCGCAATTAGAGTTATGCGAATGGGAGCTGATCAGAGATGGGCGAAATTCCTGTCTGAATACAAAATTTCAGGAAACGAATAAACGATAGCGTAACTTTTAATCCAATATTCGTTCCACAGAAATTGTTGTTCACGTTATACAACGAAATTATGTTTTATTTACGTTGAACGATCAAGAGCAAGCGTTCCAAATAAATGTCTACGCCGTATCTGTTATTCGAATAAAATCTTGCCCATCTCTGGGGCTGTCTCGTGATTCAATTCGATCGTTAGCAAGCGCGACACCTTCGCGAGAGAATCGATCCGTAAAATGATTTTTATACGATAAATAAATAATTATTATCTTTCGCGCATCTCGACGGGAAGCGATGACGCAATTTCGAGGGACGCCTGTGTCGTCGTGTTTACAGTAGCTTATTTAAATATGTATAAAAATGTGCAAGTCAGTAGCGTAGAAAATATGTATCGGGGGGTTGGTGAACGACAGAAAGGGGAGAAAGAACTGTTGAGCGTTGAGTTGTTGATCGAATGTAGGGTCGATCGACGCTCGTGGATAATATATTAAATTCGTTAGTATATTATTCTGCCACAATGTAATGTCACAGAATCGCATTGAAATTGTGTCACGCGTCGTTTAAAATCGCGAATGGTTGTATGAACTGGTTTATTCGATACTATAGACTGTGTAAGACGGTTGAAATTGTATATAATTGTGAACGGTTGATCAGTTGTAACGTGACTGACTTTTGGTGTTGGTTAGGGGTTAATGATGTTTCCTGCGATGGTTTTGGACGCACCAAGAACGAAGGGCAAACCAAGAGGGAACGTGGAGTCAGAGTCAGTTCGAGTACAAATCATGTTTCATCCCGAACACAAATCGCATCAGCGGGATGAAATATTCCGGGTAAACACATCGTCACCTCGCGGCTATATTATTATTTTTTTTTTGTACATTAAAAATCGTATACGTTTCGTAGTAATACACTGACAACTGCATATCGTTAATTTCATATTTTATCACTAACTTTTACCTAATGCTACCGTAAATTCGTAACTAGAATAATCGATCATCGTCGTGTACCATCGCGAACCGTTATCTGGTACCGCCACTTGAGTTTTCTTGCAATATCGTGCTCCGTCGCTGTTTAAGGGAGGAGAAAAGAACACGGGAACAGAGTGTGGGGCAAAAATATCACAATGTCCAAGTATACTCGCGTTCGACCGTAATTAGGGGGGGGGGAGGATGTTCGCTTACAATATTAAATTATTATTAATATTAGACGTATACTCTATTTACAAAACTTACGCCTCGGTGTACAACAACAGAACAATCTCTATATTTATAGTGTTCTAGAGGAGGTTATTTACGAATGTAATATACGGAGCTGCTAACTTGCCTTTTAATTACACAAAGTACTGTTCCTTTCATGCAAGACGCGACGGTACGTAGACTGGAGAACTGCGGTGAATACCCCTGGATGGAATTCAAATTTAACGAGAGCAGAATTTTTAAAAACGGTTAGTCTCACCTATCGTTACTTGTCGAATGAAAATTAATCGTAAAGTAAAATATTTCAGAAGAAACAAACGAACATTTAACAGTCGATTTTTTTCAAAATTTTGTCCTAGTACGCACCTTGGCTGTCTTCAGGGTTCGCTCGATTTCGTCGTCCTATCCAATCCGCGCCTGAAGTACGAAGCCAAACTAAGAAAGACTAGCTTCTGTTCGCTATATAACTTATACGACTTGTTGTCCACGCTTATTAAAGCCCAATGCAATCGTTGAACAGTGGTCAATTCGCTTGAACAAAAATCAACAAGATTCGAAACAAATATCGCGGGAAAGGTCGCGAAAACGCGCTTTCCTTTCGTTTTATACACATAAAAGAGCCACGAACGAAACTGAATCGAGGTTTCTTTTTCCAGAAGCGAGTGATTACGAATCGCGTACGCAACGTCACCGATTAGCCGAGCAACAGCGCGCGACCGCCTCGTCGTATGCAAAACTTAATAGTATCGATCCGTAATCTATAATATTTGTCACGCCAATTTTTTCCTATATTTACAATGCCATACATAATACTATATTAACTTGTCGTATACTTTTCGTTACACCGTGCCGCGACGTGTAGATTCGTCATCTAAACGCTAAGCGTGCGCTCGAATCGTTCGTTTAGACTTCGGTTAAATAAAGCTCGCAGCTGTCGTCTGTCGTTACAGAGGAAAATTATATATAATACAAAACGTTAACAGGTAATTATACATGCGTATTATGTACGATTAATACACCAGACTGTGGACGAAATAAGGGCGATGTTCCGCGCGAAAAGAACTCGTTCATGCTAGCATGCGTGCGCGAGAAAAGTGTCATAAGCCCATGCAACGAGCCATGGCACTTCTTTCTCGCGCGTACAATACAACGAAGGGTACGTTCTCAATTATTCATCGGTGGAATTCGGTTCATCAATCGCAATATAGCAATTAGAAATCGGAACGTGCGTTCAATTGCGTCTTTGGTGTCACGAACAAGTTTTTTTCGATCGGGTGTACAAGTAGGGGAATTAAATTAAATTAATCGTTTCGCATTATCGGTGAAGCAATCGTGCTGGTACAAATTTTGGAATCTTTGTTATTATATGGTAAAGTCAGTCCAAGCATCTTACAGTTTCACCCATTTTATTCTGGTCCTCTTTAGGGAATGAACAAAAGTATCTACACTTTTCTGTACATTCCTCTTTACTCGTTGTTAAGTGCTGTTTTACTGCTTGCAAGGAGGACCAGAATAAAGTAGTTGCAACGTTACAACTCCTGGGAACGACTTCACCTCGGAATAATTTATTTACACCAAGCAGTAATTAAAATTTTCGTTTTCAATCCTTAATTGAAATATTACGAATACGGGGACCATAGCAAATCGTCCGACGAATATCGGTGATAGAGTTGGTATATTTACTGTCGACGCGCGAGAAGAATGCCATAGATTCCGTCCCTTGGAAAGCGCTGAATAGGATTCGGCAACTCCAGAAGCAGAGTAGCATTCTTTTCGTGCGCTGATAATATGCGCATATCAAGCAACCATCGCGTCTTCTCAGCGTTGCACAGCTTTGATGTGACACGGATCCTCTCAAAGATGTCGTTACACGTTGTATGTTCTCGTAACGAAGCAACTGTTTCGTTCGTAATACGGAAGCTTCCTTACTTCAACGTGTTTTCAATCGAAAACTTTATAGTAGCGATCTTGTTACTTGGACTTCGCCATCGCACTTGTTGTCGAAGGAAGAAACGTACTTCCAGTCCACTAACCCCATCGATAAAACGTTATCTCTTTAATCGTAGCGGAGAACCACTTAAGACGAGTCACGAATCAGTCCAGCGCCAAGAGAACGTGCCTTCCCATTATGATTACAGAAATCGACAAAAATTCGTTGTTGCTGTGAGTCCTATGTTCTGATGTCATCTCGACAGAGACCACGGGTTCTCGCGTCTCCGTCGTTCGATTGCTTCGACCCCTTATCTTTTCCTCGAACATGGTACCCCGAAGCCTTCTTTCTTACTCTCGGACCACGCCTGACTTCAGCACCTCGATGGAAACACCTCGGCGGTAAGAAGACCGTATCACGACGCTGTCGATAGTTGAAATCGCTGAAAACGAATGCCTACACCTGGTGTCGCGAACGTGAAAGCTCCTCGAGCGACTACCCCTGGCAGAGGAGAAATCCTCGTCATACGAACAACGTCTTCCGTCCCGCCACGCGTTACTTCGACCCGCTACCCTGCACATTGACCGCTCGGAACGCGCTGTCCACAAAGAGGGCAACTCTGTTTGAACTGTTTCCTCGACAGAACTTATCGTAGAGTCGATACCTGGCGTAAATCCGAAGCACCTCAGTAAACGGAATTATACTGCATGTTGTCGGCGTATTGCGGCTGTCCAGCTGGCGGCGGCGGTTGTGGACTGTACTGCTGCGACGTGTCCGAGGCGCGACGCCTGAGCGCCGCGATGCTGTGGGCGCCTCTCCAATCCGACGTCTCGTTCGCGTTCACATCTGCTGCCACGCAGGAAACACCGCCGCCGCCGCCGCCGCCGCCCCCGCTGCCGGAAGTCGTCCCTGGCGAGCCCTGGCCGCAGTTCAAGGCCGAGCCCAGCCCGCCTCCCTGACCCACGCTGGATCCACCCGGAGAGGAGCCCCGGGACGCTGTCACATGCACACCCCCTGCAAGTCAGAAAATACGTGCCCTTCAAACCTTTTCATTGGCGAGGAAAACCTGTATGCTCAGAGGTTGTTTCTCAGATTGCTCAGATTTATTTCGGAATTCATTCAGAAGAATGAATAGAATATAGATACTCATGGGTAGAAATTAAATAAAGATGGGGAAGGCTTAAGGAAGAGTTTACGAGAGCTAGAAAGTTTATATGGTTTGTGTTCTTTTTAACTCGGGTATCTAGGGCAGTTTTGTTACTGTAACAAGAGAAGAAGTGTCGTTGATCCTGCGTCCTGAGGAAATTACAAGCAAAGGAAATCATAATTCCTTATAGTTGTAGATAATTAACACATTGTTAACCGACAATTTTACGCAGAATCGATTTCATATCACAGGCTATTAATTCGTAATTTTTTTACTACTGTATTACTGAGTGATATAAACTTAAATAGCTTTTGCAAAATTCTATATCGCCCTGGGTTTCATAAATTGAAATAGATAATGCAAGTGCAAACACGAGTTTACTCGTGACCGGTCAACAATCTGTTGATATACGTTTACCATATTGCGTTATAAAACCGAGCAAAACGCGAGGCATTACTTTCTCAAAAAGTTGGAATACGAGCAGAAGTGGCGTGAAAATGCCATCATGAAGGAACCGAAGGTGAAACTGAATCCACGGGGACTAAGGGTAAAGGCTGGACCAGCGTTCTCCCATAGGATCATTTCTAAGTTGTCGAGCTATACATACGCGCCACAGTCTTCCATACTAATGACTCTCTCCGTTATGTTCCTAAACATTGCATCTCCGACAGTCACCAGAATCCCCTGGGAGCCCAACCCTCTCGACCGACCACCTAAACATAGCTTAGCTCGTGAAAATTGAATGCAGTTCAAAAACCTCGACTACCTATATATCCTTTTCCTAAATATATTTTTTTATAAACGCATCTATCAAAGGATAGAGAAAAATCACAACTCCTGGCGGACGAAGGTACGGGTTTATTTGCGGACGATTTAATTCGCAGAGGTTACGGTCGATGCAACATTGTTCTTAGCGGCTCGTCGAATAGTCAGGCACGAGAACCCTTAGCCAGGTAGCGTAATTTACAGGTGCGATACCGCAGGTGCAGCGATGGAACGTTTCCCTTTCTTCGCTGGAGATATTAATACGGTAGGCTCACAAAGTGCGTGGGGTGTGCTACCGGGTGTCGTAAAGTCGTTTCCGCCTCTTCCTGCGCCACGTTGGTGGCCTCGTCGAGAGACAACGGGGAAAAGGGATCTTTTTATGGCGGTATCGCGGAGAGGAGCACGAGTTTGCGGAGGACTATGGTGCCGCCCCTTTTAGCGACCTCTAAGACAAGAATGGTATAACTAATGGCACCGGCGAGCGTCATTTTACGACGATTAAAATTTTTCTAGAAAGCTCTGTCACTGCTTCTACATTTCTTCAATTTTTTACACAGTCTCCATCAATGGTATATATTATATTAATTATCAAAAAGAGACTTGCAATTTGCTTTTACACGTCTTACTTTTACACCACGCTACACTTTCTAATTCTGCAAGCAATAATCAACTTTATTCCACACGCGATTCATCGTTATACAGTTGGGATATATTTATCTAATTATTGAAGATCATCTAAATTTATTCAATTCGAGGATGACCATTCAATTGCGGATCGAAAACGACAATAATAAGTGGCTCGTTAGGAGTACATATTGAAACATCCATGAATTTAATATTGCAAGCTTTATTCCCAATAATTTTAATCACAACGTGGCACGATATACGCGACGTTGCCCAGACTACAAGGTATTAATAATTCGCACGTTTCTATTGTTACCCCACATTTATTGCACGATAGCATTCTTTTCATTTAATTCTAGCGATTCTATATTCTCGATCATTTAAACATATTATTTCTCATTCTTTTAATTTTCTTCAGTGATTCCGATAGTTCTTTCCCCTTTCTTTTAATAATTCAAGTATTATTTCAGAAAATACTTCTATTTTCCGGAGATCCCGGTGGTTTTAATAAATTCTCACGGGAAACTTTTTGAATCCTTCATAACTTTGACGTCATTGGCTACTCGGTTTTTTGAACCGCGTGACGAGGAAAAATTCATGAACACATTACGTAAGTCGAGCGTGAGCCGACCTAATTAGTAAAAATAATAACGATTACGCGCGAATAAAGCAATCACTTCCCAAATTAAACCAATTCAGACCAGAGTATCATCCTATAAGACGCTTCCTGCTCATCCAAGGTCCTCGAGTTACCAATCCGTCTACCCTATCGTCTCGCGAGCCAAAGGATGATTTAATAAGTAAACCTAGTTCGCGAAACAAGCTTCTCCGCGTATCTCGAATCCCGATTTCAAAATCGTCCAGTAGATTCGCGTGCTCGACTCGAAAATCGGGCATTTTCGGACACTGTTAATTCACACCTCATAGAGGCCTCTTTGGTGGACGGGGATAAACAAAATGAAGCCTCGTAATCCGCTCGAAGACCGTCGGTGCCACGTTCGCGCTACCGTTCGATGCTAATCATCATCGAGAACCGATAAATAAGACGTTTCTCTAAAAGGTGTTTGCCCTAGGCATTACCAACGAGTAAAAGCGGATAACCGAGCGCGGTTAGGCATCGTGGTATCGGTGAGACCATCTTAAACCGAGTCCACACGAACCATCGCGGATGGGTAAATCGCGGCTGCGGAACGGCGACTTTTTTTTCCTCTCGGTTGACGCTACCTGCCCCGCGGCGATAATACGTGATAATTGACACCTTGTACGTGTTACGTGTGTACACAGGTACGTGTTCGCGTTTCAGCCACGCTCACGTCGGCGGGCACATTGTGAAACTGTGCTACAACTAAAGCCAGTTTCGCCACCACGGCTCGGATACCCCCTCGCCTTTCGCGCGAGTTGGACAACGTTCGATTCGATTCGAGGTCGAAGTCCGATGGAATCTTTTTTTGTAAGTTTAATTGATAGATGGAACGTTATGAATAATTAAACCTAACCCAGACCTTGGCTTTCGATCCGAGATCGAAGTATGGACCGTTCGGAGTCTAACCCAGACCTAAACCAGAGTTTAAAATAGAAATAAAATAAGTACAAATACCCAATTGAAATTACAATACATAATTAAATATAGAATTGACGATATCAATGCAACCTCTAAATTGACCTATACATTCCATATAACGAACATCGGCCAAAATTAATCACAATGCAGTTCTAGAACTCTGCTTCATCCGCGGAAAAGAAATAGATTTATGGCACAATTGTACTTTTCAGCCATACTTTATTCCATTCGAGTTGAAGCAAGTTTCGCGTACAAAGTCTTCGCAGTTTCCAATCGCCTGTCGAACCGATCGTCCCCGCACGTAAAAATCAATAGAAACAAAGTCTCCTCCGTGGCATCGCGTCGCGCACACTTGATATTTTTCCAGCAAAATAATCGCATCCCGTTTCGAACCTTTTTTTTTACCCCCCTCGCGGCGACCTGTCGACATCTATTTGCGATCCACCACGGTCCGTTACAGATATGGCTTTCCAATTATCCGTCGGACGCTCAAGAAACTCCATTATAAATAAGCACTTCCGACGAAATTCGCAGGCGAACGGAATTCGATTCGCTCGTCCCCCGAAAATTGATATCGCAAAAACTCATCTTAGGAGTTGTTGACCTCGGGAAACGATGGCGGCCGGTATATATGTATACTCCGAAATTTAATTCATTTAAACGTGTCAATATGAATTTCGCTAGCGCAGCATACGACACGATGTTTTTAAATATGAAGCGTCGAAACGGATATAGAGATGGTTTTAAGTGAGAAAGATGAATCAGAAAAATAGTCAGAAAAATTTCTTTAACCGACTTATCGACATTCTCGTTATCCTCTCCTTGAGATTGGCTCTTCCTTCGAGACCTTAAAAGCAGCGACGTGTCTCTAACGAAGTTCGACGAATTTTTAGACGAACGTCAAAACAGATTTCAATGGAAGGAATTGGACGTTTCCCTGTACTTGTATACGATCGTGAAACTTGAACTTTAAAATTAGCGAGTAGAAATATTAATATTCGCTTTACTATAACAATTACAGTAAAGGCAATTAACTCTTTTGGTTTCAAATGATCTCCCTAAGAGCGACCTCAGACATCGTCCCAGGGTTAATAAACCTAACTGTCCATGCGAATGTGTTTTCTCCATTTATCTTGTTTTAGTTTTTCAGCAGTGTTCCTTCAAAAGGTTTCGGTGGTGTAGCTCGACGACCAGAAATTTCGTGAGACAAAGAATTTCACACACGTCTCATCCTCGGGCACCTATGAAGGTACAAGGTCCCTGGATAAGGTGAAGCGTAACTCAACCAAGACAGGTTGCATCGGGATGTTATGGTAAACATACAGCGAAAGATCTCGCACCTAGGTGCGAGACCAGGCTCGAAGTTTGCCTGCGTAAACAGACGAGAGGACGGAGTTTATGTTTCTGTCTCAAATTCCTTACATGCAGGCGCATAACCCCTTCGAGCGATAATGCACCGTAACGTTTAACGACTTCGTCAAAGAGGTACCGGGTTCCTCGATACTGTTTGCACGTTCGTCTTTCCTTTTTTTTTTTAGAGGGGCCACGGTCGAAAAGTTTGGCAAGACGATTATCGAACCGCCCATAAGCGTCTGCGTTTGTACGCCAAGTTAATATTCGCCTCTTTCTAGATAGAAAATATTCCTCTCCTAAAGATCCGTTTTGCAGCCGATACGACGCCCGTCCAAATCGCGCTTTAAAGGCTAACACATAAAACTTTATTATCCTAGGAACGTGGCTCTTAACGACACCTCCGTGAAATCACTCTGTTACAAAGCAGTCGTACTTTCAAACTGCATAAACATCATCGATTTCTTCCTTTGCAGCTCGGGATCTCTGTGACATTTACTTCGGTACTTTGTAGGGGTTGAGAATCCCGAAGAAGTTCTCGTAAAAAATGTGTCACGCTCGATAGAAACAAACCAGAGGTGGACAAAACTTTAATTGAAAAATACAACTAATCTAAAGCAGATAAATTTGCTGTAAATATTTTTTAGCTCGATCTTTCGCCCATTTCTGGAGCAGAGTACGCCCGTTTGAACTCGTTTGCAGGTCGAGGTCCACGCGCAGGATTAACTTACCAAGGGAATTTAGTCCGTAACTGGCTTGATAGACGGTCTGCGACGGACTGCTGATCGGGAGGCCAGAATTACCAAGACCCAAGCTCGGGCCGAGGCACTTCGTGCTTTGCTGGCCAAGTTGCCCTAAACTTTGTCCGAAACCACCCATTTCCATGCCTCCCTGCCCCAATTGCCCGAAACCTGTAAAACAAGCGGTTTCAATTAAACAAGCGGCTCGGTTGCCTCATCCCAAAAGGACGACCAAGGATAACGATGAGACCGATCCAATGAGCTACTTATTAATACAGATTAGAGTGTCCGCGCAAATTCAAGTTGTACTCGGCAAACGAAGATATTATTAGGTTGTCCCAAAAGTTTCTTTCGTTTTATTAATAATTAATACATACACAATATTTGATGTTTTATATTACATTACAAAATTGTGTACAATTCATTTCGCTCCATTACTGTTACAGCATAAATGTCTAAGAAATTAGATTGTCTATTTATATAAACACTGCCATAAAAAATAATTGAATGCAACTCACGAAAGAAAGTTTTGGGACAACCTAATACCTTTCTTAGACATCGTATTAAACTATCAATCAGGGATCAAAATAGAATGTCATTGAAATTAAAATATATTACATCTAAGTCTCGACAATATTTCTTACGATTTCTATATAAAAATCAGCGTATCATTAAAGGTATGATTACACCCTTATCTCTGTGTACTTAATTTCTACAACACTTCAGATTTCTATAATTTCATCGATTTGCTTGTCAACCCCCAACCCCGACCAGGGGTTCGTCGATCAAGTGACCACGACAGGGGTAAAAAGAAAACGTATCGCGGAGCTGATAATACGCGTGGATAATTGAAGCTGTCCCTCGGTCAGTGGACGCACGAAATTAAATTAGAGGTATCCCGATATCGAAGCCTGGTCTACGTATTCAAGACATCCTGCTACCGTAATCGCTCTTGTAATAAGATTACGTGTGCTCGAAATGACGCGAGAAATTGAATATAATTAATGTAAAAATCGAGCAAATCCTCCGTTTCGTTCCTCCGATGTTTTACGAAGTTTAATTAATAGGATACACTTTCTATCGCGACCTTAACGTCTTCCAGGCCACAATGAAACCCGACAAAGCCTGGTCGCGGGTTTCCTGACGGCGGACAGGATTCCTTTTTTCAGGGAATTCGGCTCATTGACATATGCAAATGGTTTGGAATCGTTGACTGCCTGACCTGTTCCCATTCCCCATCGTTCAGCTGGTCCATGGAACATCCCAGCGCCGCAGAAGTCAGAGCTCATCGGGCCGAACGGAGGCAGACCGTGAGAAGGCAGCAACGTACCAGGTGTACGGAACACTGGCGTGGACTTCTTCCGTTTCTTCCACTTCGCTCGACGATTTTGAAACCACACCTGCAAAAGGTTCGATCGCTCAGTTTCGATTTCGTGGGACCGTGGGGCAGAATCTCGAGAAACTGGCAAACGTTCGCAAGAATTGTCAGATTCGCAGTGAAACGAATCTGTAACCATGATTTCTTTTTTTGGTCTAGATGAAAGCACACACGATTTCGATTAAATCTGAAAGATTAGATCAATCCTTTATTTATTTGTTAAATTATGATAAACGTTAGCAAGAAATGTCAGATTCGCAGCGAAACGACTCTATAACTACGAGTTATTTTTGTATTCTAAATGAAAGCACACACGATAGCGATTAAATCTGAAAGACGATGACCAACCCCTTATATTTGTTAAATAATGATAAAAGGTAACACTTGTTCTACGTATTCAATTTAATCATTCCGCTCCAACCACCGCACACTATCGAACAAATAAAATCCAGCAGACTGTCGGTGTTCTCATCGGAGGCGATTTTTTTCAGGATCGCGTGATAGCAAATTCGGAAGACGTTAAGATGTCCCTGGGCGTTACGACAATATCTTCGACCCCACGGCGAGTAGCTATTAGCCGACGTTATGAGCTGTTGATTCTGGCCACGTAGTGGCCCCCTAAGCTGCCCGGGTCCCGGGGACTTGATTTATTGATATCGCATGCAAAGCCCACCCCTGTGTTCTCCGATATATACCCTCGTCCTACATCCCCCCCACCATTACCCGCCGCCCTGCCGGCTACCAGGCTACAGTCCCTTTCCTGGCGCGGTAAAGCGCGCTATAGCCATCTCATATGTGCCCATAAATTAGTACTTTAGCATTAGAGCACGATGCGGCGCTTGCGCCTCCGACGAGCGCGTACCACGCGAGAGCAACACCGACCGCGAGCTGCCTTCCGGCCAAGAGGGAACGAGACCAACGTGCCAGCCGACGGGGGTGGAGACACCCTCTGCTAACATGCAGGGATTATACGAATCTAATTGGATATATGGGATTTACAGGCTCCGGTGTACTCCAGGTATTGCCGGAAAGCGATCGTCGAGTCGGATTTCTACGGCGAAGGCGGTTTATTATGAGCTACTAAGTTTCGAGAGAATGGAAAACTGGCTGCCGTTAGCCATGATGGAGTCGTCTGCCGTCGCTTCGGGGGTCGTTCGCCCGACGAGGAGGAGAATCGACTTCGAAATGAATCGTAAACCGCGTTATTCTATGATCCACAAGAGCCCAACACCGAATGGAACTTCAGAGATGTGCTAGAAGAAAAAATGGAGAGATCGAATCGATTTGATTTCGAGGTGATATAATCTTATTAAATTGGGGTGTCTAGGGTAAATTATATTTGTCACGTTTAATGAAGTACGATTGTGGCTCCTGAAGGAGTCCAATCTTAAAGTAATTTAGTAATTAAATCAAGTATGAATGAGTAATGTAGTCTTTAGTAAATCGTTCTGGAAAGTCACTTGTAGAAAAGCATGATAATTCGTAATTCAGTAGATGATTGTCGTTCTCATTTTTGGGGTGTCTAGTGTCGTTTGGAGAAGCTTAGGAACATCTGTTTCGTTTGAGCCTCTCAAGGATGGCCACTCATGGCGAGAGAATGGCATTAGAGTTGGTGCAGTGAGATCCAATTTATGTAATAGATCATTTTTAATACATTGAGCTAACCAATTATAACATTCGAAAAAGTAATTTCGTCTATGTACACGATAATACCGAATTTATTCTGTTCTTCCACGTTTTGACCATCGAGTCAACTCTCTTCTTCTTCTCTTCTATACAGGGTGTCCCAAAAGTCGGAGAGGAGCCGGAAATGGGGGGTAGCTGAGACGATTCTGAACAACAATTTCCTTTGCAAAAATGTCGGATGGGGCTTCGTTAAGGAGATATTAAGAGAAAACCTCGACCAATCAGAGCGCGCGTAGACCGTTGGAGTGGCCGCGGTAGCGAAGGCTACGCGCTAGGCGGCAGCGTCAATGTTCTTCGATGCACGTCGAGTCACTTGTTCGCGTACAAGCGCGGCCGCCAGCGCGTAGCCTTCGCTACCGCGGCCGCTCCAACGGTCTACGCGCGCTCTGATTGGTCGGGATTTTCGCTTAATATCTCCTTAACGAAGCCCCATCCGACATTTTTGCAAAGGAAATTGTTGTTCAGAATCGTCTCAGTTACCCCCCATTTCCGACTCCTTCCCGACTTTTGAGACACCCTGTATACTACCTATTACTTGTAATAATTAAACTATTTCTTCCTTGAATTTTACTCAACTCGCTGCACTTCTTATTCTGCGTTTCATTCAGATATTTCATCCATTAAAAGTGTTTCAACTGATGAAAACCAATGAGAACGAGGATGAGCGAAGGAATCGTCGATCCGTCGCGCGGCTCATGGTATCACAGTCGACGAAAGCTCGCGTTTTGCGTTCAGTTATTTCGTAACAGAAGTCATTAGCATTCACCTGCGTTAATTAACGGAAGTTCTGCCGTAGGTGTATGCGAGCTGCATCAGAGAGGGAGGGGCGTGCACGTGATAATGCGCGATATATGCCTCGACAGTCCCTTGGTGCTTTTTCCCTCTTCTGGCTTGCATCGTCGATGCTCACGCTGCGTGTAACAGCAAATTATCCACGGGCTTTTAGCCGTAGCTCTGCCGTAGTTGTACCGTGAAATCGACGCAACCACACCCACGAACGCCGCAAGAAACATTCGCAAAGACGAAAGGGATCGAACTGGGGGAGGACAGATTTTGCATATTCCACGTGTCGCGCTTGCTGACTCGGGGAGATGCGAACGTGGAATCGTTTCGTTGCGGAGATTTATTCGATTCCACTAGAAACCAAGACAGCATCGTTGATAAATAGCTGTAGTTTGAACGAATATTAATTGAAAAGGCTAGAAATCGGAATAATTGAAGCATCGCGAGAAAGAAAGATTCGTTAAGGCTTTGAAATGTAAAACTAAGTTTTAGTAGGTGCTTTGTTGATTTTAGATAGATTTGAGTTTCCGAGTTTAACGGTATTGATTTCTGAGATATTGCGTCATTTGTTGGAAAATGTTGCTTCAAGAAAATAATAAAGAATTTATAGAGAGATCGTTTCAAAGTCTCGTGATTGCCAATTTTTCCAATTTTGCCTCTATATTTATAGAATACAGCTTTCAAGACTTGAATCTTTAAGAGAATCTAGGGACATCGATTTTTGTTTATCTCTAGACAAATATTCGACAGACCTCTTGCGGCAGTGTTCTGGTCTAGACGGTTATTTTCGTGGCTTTTGCAAATTAAACAAAAATAACCAAACCTCTTCCTAACGATCTATTGAACCGGTTGATTCAAATACTTCCGAAAATATAGGACCGGCTACAGTTAAAACTGGAATAAATAAACGTCACAATAAACGTATCAAGATTGTCCTGAGTGATTCAAAAGCTTTACATCTTTATTACAACACGATACAAATTAATTCCTGTGGCCATTATTATTTAATAATTCGACGGTTAGCGCCAATTCGAATTTTCAAGCGTAAATCCACAAAGATGATCGCTATTCTGATGGAAATATCAGCGATCTTTGCTCGTGTTTTATTCAAGCCGATAAAATAGTATCGCGGTTTCGTTATTAACGATCGTCGAATCGTTCTACGTCCGTGTATAGCACCTACACAACGACGACCGTCGATGATCGTAGATACCTATGAAATTGTGTTAATTTAAAGTTAATTACAAATATGACGATACAGCTCGCGCTATGACGGAAATGGAACTATCGTCCCCTATGATGACATGCGGACAAAGATGATTCGTTCGAAATGTTCCAGCGCTAATTGCATGCCTGGCGTGCTCGACGAATTACCGGTCATTAAACGTATACCTTAAAAATCACTATTGTCATCAAAAGACGGCAAATTGATGGTCACGCTCGATATCGTTATAGACGTGATTATCGAATGGCTCTAACTTGACATGACAATGCAAGACAGAATAGTGCCACGCGTGAGAAATGCATTAACCCAGTATCAGTGTCCTAGTTAGAGGACGCTTAGAACATATTTTTAGTGGTATTACAATTTGAATTAAAATATATTATTGATATAAGGAAATATCAAGTTGATTTTTCTAGATTGGAGTATACCCAGATCTTAGCTAACAAAATTATTTTAGAAGCAGTCACAATGTTACCTTCGATCAACTCTTTGCACTTCAAACAGAATGATTCCTTACTTCATTCATTTTCTACATTTAAAATTGAACTGTTGTTTTGATGTTTTAACAAATCTAAGCACTATCCAATTATGCTACGAGGCTTGAAGTTAGCCATTTAGAATCATCCGGGGAGAAAGGGTTGAAGGAAACGTTTATCGAGACTATTACCGTCTCGACGATGAACTGTTAACAAACGGATTGAAGGGTATTCGAAAGGCAAAGGGTCTCAGAGCCAACCGGCTGGATCGAACGCCATAGAACACACCTTTCGATGACTAAGGTGGCTCTATGCCTTTCGTGGATATAATACCTCAGTTCGAGACGGGTCGGCCAGTCAATTAGGAACATTGCTTTTTAAAAATTGATCAATCACTGCACGCCTGCGGAGGCGCGTGCGCTGCTCGGGCAGCTGTTCCCAGGAAGCACCTGGAATCACGGCGAGGGTGGAAGCGAACACAAATGCTCTCGAATAATCAGCATCAGTCGCGATGATCACCGATCGGAATCTACGATCGAATATTCTATCTGAAAATACTGCTTCGTGTTCCTGCATACGCGAGAGAATTTCTGCCACTGACTAGAAAGACTCCTAATAAAATGTGAACATGATTTCAAGGGGTTGAATTCAGCACATAAGAGTGATAAAGAAAAGTAAGTCTCGGGTAATTAATTTCTCGGGTAATTAACTTCTTGAATTTCATTTAGTTCAATAGAATTCTTAAAAAATATTACCCAATGAATTTTGTACAGCCTTGCGGATCATCTGGAAGCTCGAATTTATTTTATGTATAAATCGATTTAAGCCTGCGTGGACTTGTATAAACTTATACAAACTGTACGAGCTAATATATATTCATGTGAACTTTTAAAACTTGTACACATCCCTTAAAATCGTCCCTACGCGTTATGAAAGTTTCAATTAATTTTTGCAACTTCTCTCAACGCACCGTGCAACGAAACATTTTCATATTTAAACAGTAAAATTTCCGCCAATTAAGAAACGACAGTAATACGATTTAAATTTTACCGCAAGGTGTGCTTAATGCAAACGATAATTAAAAACTAATTCTCGCAGGAGCGACGTCGGTTTGGCGCTCTATAAAATTTTATCGTGTGATCGATCGTGTACAACAAAGCAAATGGAAAATCATAGGTAAATAAAGAGACGTCGAAACGTCAGTAACGGACAACTCTGCGCGTGTACACGATTCTTGAATTAATAACTTGCGAGCGTATTACCGCTCGATAGCGGTAATAATGAAGCGTTAAATTCACGGTAAATCAATTCTTATGGCTTCTTCTCTCATCTCGTGGATTTGCGTTCGGCGATACAGGCGCGAAGATAATCGTTTATGCAAATTTAATGTCAACTGCGTAGGTGGAGACATACTGTCGGATAAACCCACTTCTTGCATCACCGACGAAAACATAAATCTCATTTGTAGGATATTCCTGCAATAAAGATCCGTGGAGTTGTTTATTATGTATCACATTTAATGCTAAGGTAAGAAGACGTATTGATACTTTTTAGTGTTTTGTTAAAGTACGGAGTCTAAAAGACACATTTTTATAGTCTCATATTGAATTCGAAAAACTGTCCCATAGCAAAAGTATCCCCGTGTCCCGAAACTGTACACAGAATTTTAAAGCCATTTTTGTTAAACGACATTTTTCAAACTCTTTGACGCAATATCTTGCGAGCAAATATTGACTTGGAATTTTGCACACGTAAGTAACGGTCTAAACTCCATTCGATATTTGTGAAGATTTCTTTCGCAGATGGAAAGGTCTTGGCTCCAAAATTGGATGATATTTGAGACTTTAACGCGTTCAAATAATGGTTACTCGTGCATAAAGGAGACATAAAGTAACGATACATGTGAGCAGCCGGGCAAGAGTTCGTTTTTGTTCGATCGATAAATGTAATCTCGACTTTCACTTCATTAATATAAACGTCTAGTATGCTTTGAAGAAGAGGTGAAGAATATATGCTCTAAAAGGAAACCCCTGACTTTACATCTCATTGATTACTCGGACATGAGAATTGTTAAGATAATCAAAAGTGTACAAGAATTTTAAGACACATCTGTTACACATTTCCTAGATTTCACTCGTATTCTTTTACTACTGTAAAAACCATCAGTTTGAACTTTTAACCCTTTGTACTCTCCGCCATTTTGTTGCAAAATGTGTGAACAGGAATCGCGTTACATTAAATAGTCTAACTTTAGAAACGTGTCTTTTTTGGTATTATTAGACTTTATTATAAATTTTTATAGCTTTCACGAAGCGTTGACACCACTGCAAACTTAAAGGATCTTTCAAAAGAGACTTCAGAATTTTGTTTTTTAATCTATTCAATATATTCTATGATGTATTATATAGTATATTGTAATATATATTGAATAAGTTCAATTGATATATTTTGAATGAAGTACACATGATTCTAATTAAACATAATTAAATATTTCTCTCTAAATCTCTGCGTATACAGCATATTTTGGTTTGCCTTCTCGTGCTATTTCAATAAGCAAACTTCAAGGAAACATGCATTTTTTTCAAATTTTTCCTAGCATCAATTTATTCTATCACTAACAAAATTTGCTAGACTTATGATGTCCCATCATACGGGACATCCGAGACCAAAGGGTTAGAAATTCCCAATTTTCAGACCCAAAAATTAGACAGTGTAAACATCATTGCTTAGATTTGTCAAGAAGTGTCTACCCCTACATCTCATTCCGCGATATTCCGAATACGAGACCATCCAGTTTGTCAGGAATGACGAGGGCGTGCGATAAGGGATAGAAATCCGAGAACTGCGTCTAACTTTCCATTTCTCCGCTCCAATCGCGAATAGCTTGGTTTAACTCGAGGAAAGAGTTTCCGAGCTTCGGGAGAGCCTCGAAGGTGGCAGGAGGGAAGGTTTGGGCAGTCGAGACTGGGGTGGCCTAAAGGTTAGGGCGAGGTTTAGGAGGTGAAAGAGGCGGGCGAGACCTCGTAAAGGGGGTTTCAACGGGCGCTGATATAAATTGAGCTTGCCATCAAGGCAAGCGGCGGGATCTGCCCGAGACCCCAAGATATATAGAAGTAGCTTTCAGCACGCCATTGAAGGATAGTTCGACTCGCCTCGCCGAAAAATGCTCAGGAATCGCCGCAAAGCGGGATAACGTTTTTCTTTCGTAGACTTTCCACGAGCCAGGGGAGTGGCAGAAACGTTTCCACGGATGAAAACTTAATTCGTCCTCGTTCTTCTATCCCTCAAGGATGGATTCTCGCCTCGAGCCGCGCGTCTGCGAAAGTAGAATGGGACGGCCATGAGTCAGACGAGTCTCCAGGAGTGGAATTTTAAATAAGAGAGCCGCCCGTGTTCTGGAAAATGCATTACTTTTTCAACGTCTCGAGCTGGTGACTGATTCTTTTCAGAAACAGATGTTTTATTAGTTGAACCTCGTGAAAAAAACAAATTAGATGTTAATTAGATAAAAGTATGAAGATTACAGAGTGACTTGCGCCTCGTGTACTTCGGAATACTTCGAAATTGGCGATGTTCGGTGTATGGCGGAAAGGGAGAAAAATCCGATTCGATGGCGTTAGCGGCTAATATTTAATGAAAATAAATACTACATAAGTTCGGCGCGATGCGACCTTGATTGATGACGGTGGTTGGGCTCCTGTCCGAGGGTGGCAAGACGCATTACCCGGACCGCCTACTGTTTCACGCTGGGTTGCGTCGTCGGAAGGGACGCTTTCGTTGGGCCATTAGTGGGTCGTCGTGATCTAACGTCACGCGGAATTAAAATTCGAGAATCACCCTCGAAACTCCGTTTTCGAAATTAACTTTTCACTCGACATCCCCGGATGCATTTACAAAATTTGCATAAATCTTGTTCAGCCGTACCTCATAAATCACAGTTACTATTTTCATATTTCGATCAAAATTCACAGCGTGTAAAAGATACTTTTCCCTTCTTAGCAGTTGTGAGCTCGGTTTGATTAGTTTATCATAGAGCATCCCTTAAATTTGTTCAACTTTCTCCTGCTATTTCCAACATATTTTTTCAATTTCTTAAGTTTATTCTGTATTTTTATGCAAACATCACTTTCATATGAAATACTGTGAGTTTTGTATATTCTATAATTGGTTTTGCATTGAAAAACAATCTTGGAAGAAATAGTACGTGTTAAAATTGCTTCGTAAAATGTCACGTTGCAATGAATGACGTAACAGTCTTCCGAACAGCTCTCAAAGTGTTTAAAGCTTCCACCAACGAAGTTGCGAAAAAAAAAGTTCTTCTCTGTAGCGCGAAGAACTTCATAAATGTCGCGAAACAGCCGATAAAATGCAGGTATGCAACTCCCGCGTGCACCGCGAGCTGTGAACTTGATCCATTTATACTTTATTATGGTTTCACGGACGCAATATCGTTGGCTCGGGATGCCTGTCGTCAAATTAGCCGGAATCGGTCGTGGAGCCGGATTTATCTTCTCGAGTAAGTGCGATCGCAAAAATCTCTATGGCGCCGTGCGCTCACCGTGGAACGATCAATCGTATGCTTCACTTTCTTGAAAGCCAGATACTCGTACTAAAACATGTCGACGTAATTTCATCATCTACTTCTTCTAGAGGTCTTTTCTTTATATTTTAAATTCCCAAACAAGTATCTGTAGCTATAAAGTGTCTACATCGAAATGTAATTATTACTTTTAAATTATACTTATGTAATGCTCAATTCATGTGCCAAGATAATATTCTCGGAAAATCTTTGACGATTTATTTCACGGTTCAATGAAAATTTCACTCCATTAAAAAAAAATCATTCTTTAACACGTTGGCTGCCAAGCTAAAACTCGTAAAAATTTTTATAAAGTTAAAATTTTGTCGCGAAACTATTGAAGATTAGATAATTTAACATCTACCAAATTCGCGAATCCCATACAGATTTCTATTCGTTATTGTCTCACCTTTGAAATTAATTCTTTTAGCTCCTTAATGGAAAGTCCTGTCACTAATTATTTTCTTTCTAAAAATAAGTCAGTCCACATATATTTGACAATAACGAAAACAGTTTCTCTTCTGCAAAAAACAAACAAAAATGTACGTCCCAAGTTCACCAGAATTTTGTGATTTCGAGATGCTAATGGACCCGAACGCAACTGCAGAAACCACCTAGCGTGAAAATCGAGCCTCAAAGTCGAACGAGGAACGACGGCGATCGGTTTCACCCCAACGGTCGTGTATTTTCGCGGGTGTGAAATTATTCAGGGCTGGTAGACGTCATAACAAAATGGGCGTTAGATGATGCTCCCTAGGGTGATAGCGGCGACATAGTTTATCCATTGAGAACCCCACATTCTCTCCTCCATACCTAGTCGGGTGTACACGGGGATGCTTTTCTCTCGTCGTGTGTTCGAGACGGGCGTTGGTGTGCGTGCGCGGTAGCCAGCGTGATATTTTTCGTCCACGACACGTAAGAGCTAATATCGCGGTCTATGCATATTTATACGGCATTAAAAATCACCCCTCCCTTAAAATGCATAGGCTGCTGCATAGCAGACGCGCTGAATCTTCGTCGAGCTGCGTAGGCTGAAGCGTTTGTCACGTTGGGGGTTGGCTAGCAGACGGCCGCCTCGTTCCCTCGCAACTTTTACCGTTTCATTGAGACATTTCCTCGAATTCCCACTTCTCTGGGAAAATTTGTGACGGGACATTACTATTTTAATATAATTAACCACGAAATTCACGCTTCTAGCCAATTAGGATTTATTATCTAGCTGGATGGGGGCTCTCCTTTCAGAGTTGAAGTGGAAATTTATTCCTTGTGAGGGTAGAATGAACCAGTGTAAGAAATATAATTTACCCTACTCGGGTAGAAATAAACATTTACTTTGTATGATACATACTTGACTTATCTTCAATTATAAATTAAGTATTATTATTGCAATCACACTCTAAAGTTGATTTTTAACACCACATGTAACAATTCTATTTTATAGGCACATCTCTTATCTTGTTAACAATATTCAATAACCCCCCAGATGAAGCCAGTGAAATATTCTCCATCCATGAAAATAGCACTTGCATAATGAGACAGTTCTACAGTCCTAATGAGACAAGTCTATAGTTCTCGACTAGTAAATGTATTCGTGAATTTCTAGGATTCCTTCCCAATCGCGTATAAATAGGAATAATCGTATGTATTATAGCTATATCCGGCATAAAACTTTTATAGCACGATATGCATAAATGATACACACTCCCAACCTAGAAAAATGCTGAGATCTGAAATCGATACATCATCGTCGTGCTTGCATTTGTTTTCCTATTTATCCCACAATTTATTAACGCACGAAAAGCCTCTGGGTTCCACTGATGGTCTAATATTAGAATAATGGCCGTTGCGTTCGTGTATTCTTATTCTCGTAGCGAAACGAAACGTGGATTTATTTTTTGTACGTGTCACCTCGCGTCGCCAGGTGTGTTCGATATTCGTTCGATGGCGTTCATACGTTACCTGGGCAGGAACGATGTGGAAGTGATTTAATACGAGACAGAACAGTGATCGAGAGTGATTCGCGTTTGGCGACGAAACTTGACGCGCGCATGTTTGATGCGCCATCGTAAAACACTCGATTGCCGCGTACACGTGTCTGGTTATACGCTCTGGACGCATCCAGGTAAATGATCAGTGATAGTTTACGGGCGGAAATTTTGCAAATGGAAATTGCATATCGATCATACCCCGCGGCCATCGATACTTGATTCAACGCCCGGAGACCATAATTCCATATTAGCCTACTGCGTTTCCACTTTTTATCACTGTTCTCCCTCTTTTTTTTTTCATTGTTTACTGCACGGCGTTAAGTGAGATCAATCGAACGAGTTTTTTTTTCGTCGGTCCAGTTACCATGGAAAAAGCGGGTAATTAAAAATTCTATTCGTGTAAGAGTAATTGGTCGTGCAGAGCAATACGTTCAGATTAAACTTTGTTTTTTAGTATTTAATCTCGATACCACGGACCAGTGGCTCTTGCCATCCTGCGAGAGAACATTCCTAGACGATGAAAGAACAATGCGGATGTAGACCACGATGTCATGTCTGTGATATTATGACGTGGTTTTGGGTAATTGGGGATTGAATGGTAAACGCCCGTGAAATGGACTGATTTAATACATAGATGTACATACACAAAGTTAAATGAAATTTCTGTAATGGACTAATTTATTTTTGGAGGGTGGGAGTTTTATAATAAATTCTTTGCATTGAATTCCGATATCTTAATACAGAAAATTGTGTTTGCTACGATGGGATTAAGTTCTTTGCTTATCAATTCTTTAACTCTATTATTCTCTCTATTAAAATTCTAGTATCTGTTGCAAAAATTAAGATCACTTAATTTGAATTCTATCCAGAAATTCCTCGAGGTCATCAGTACAGAGACAAGTTTACAAATGGTTGGAAAGGTTTGGTTCGAATTGGGCTCTCCAACTTCCCGAGCGAAACAGTGAAACCATTTCCCATTTCTCAGGACAACGCAATAACGAACTACGTTTACCCCCGGTCCAGTCACTTGTTTGTCCCAGAGGATGGTCGAATGACACCGCCATTCGTCCAGCTCCCGTGGGATACTTTGAAAGCAATACCCAACATTCGCCACCGTGGACCGTCTCCCAGGGCGGCATATGTGACTTTTAGCAGTCGAAATGCGCCGTTGCTGGCGCAGACACAGATTTCGGCTTCGATCGAACCCCTCCCCATCCCCCTGTGCAAATGAATCGGGACAATGAGCTTCTGGATAAACTTCCTCGCGTCTCCGATATCCGAGGTTACTTCTTCGTATAATGAAACGAGCCGATGAACTTTGGCAAATAAGCCCCATTCGATTAGCACAATCTTCAATGTATAAAATGGATAAAATTATGTGGCGATGGTTTAGTCTTCCTGATTTTAATGTGAAAGTAAAGTATAGTGTAGTATTTTGATGATCAAGTGTTTTCGACCTTAATGTAGTGCTGAAGTAATGTTCATTAATGGGAATGAAATATGATATAATTTAAAAATAATGGGACGTTTTCAATCTTATTCTTAATAACATTTGAAGTTTATAAAATCAGAGCACAGTATACATTTAGATTATACGTGTTGGAATGCTTCACCTTTTCAAAATACTTCTAATGATCGATGTTCTAATAATGATAGACAAATATCTTTCATTAGAATTCGTACAAAATTTAGCGAAACATATAAATCTACATACATAGTGTAATTTAATAGTATGTACACCATTAAATACCATAGGGTGACTCGTTAAAAAATAAATTGCACATCAAACTATCCTTCAGTAGATGCAATTAACCTTTTTCCTGAAACCTGAAGAAACTCCATTTATCTAAAGCGATCTACTTTATCGCCAATGATCACGCATTACGACCAACGATAACCTTTCCAAACCTCGAGTAAACATTTTACCAGCGTGCACGCACCCGTTCTCAAAGTTTCTCCGTAAAACCCGGAAGCACTCTCCGCGTATTTGCAGATGGAAGAGTTTGAAGCGTCGTGGCAATCTCTCAGCAAAGTGTATCCGAGGCCACAATCTTATCACTTCTCCAATTGAATCGTAAAACTAGTAAAACCGTGGGTTCGTAAACCGTCGCTTCTCTTTTCATTCGAGGCGGTGAATCCATTAGCAGTATTAATTCACGCTTCGGAAAGATCACGACAGGATAACGGGGAACGAAAGAGCCGCGAAACGGGCGCGGAATGGAATAGGGCAGTTCGAAGACAACGTTTTCGCTCGACGGCGAAAGCCCCTCCCAGACCTCACGGTGGATATTTCTCTCTCTCTTTTTTTTTTTCATCCCTCGTTGAGCTTTTGGCGCAGGTCTGGGCCATCGACGGAAGGTCGTACTCCATAAAATTTCCGAGCAGTAGTAATCGAAAGGACCCTTCAGCCTAGAAACGACCGGTTACCTGAGGCAGTTAAGTTAAATGCCTGTTAGCAGACGTTAACTGCCCCTGGCCGCTATGGGTTCTATTCCGTGGACGATTGCAATTTTAATCGCGCTCTTCATTATAATTAAATTTAAATCGGCTGTGTGCTGGTCTAATAAAGCTCGTTTCCAACGGCCGCGCCGGTGGCTGCGACCGGCTACCGCTGGAAAACAAAAAATGTCTCCGGGGCGGATTAAAATACGCGTAATTAAAACCGTAAAGCGCCAATACGTGTCCCCCGAAAATAGACTGTCGGCTTTGCGATAAATGTCCGGCTGAAAAAAGCTTTTGTCTGCCAACGCCTCGCGCGGTGACCCCCGCGGATGATTGAGCTTTATTCGAAGCATCGAGAGCGGTTAATTAATATTCTAGAAATGATTGACGGTAAGGAACTACGTGCCGTTCGTTTCTAAAATCGTACATCGAGCGAATAAAAGCGAGCGCGCGCGCGTAAAAAGCCATTGACCTCCGCTCACCATTGGGGGTGGAGAAAAAAAAAGAGACCACTGGACGCGCATCGCGCGCCGATAGCATTTTTTCCCGACGCTTCCACCAACACGTGAAATTATTTATGACCGTCGAATCGCCGTTTTACCGGTCGAATAATTTTCGAATATCGTTGGATTTTGCACGGGGATGCCACATTTTCATCCCGCCTCCCGCTGACCCCCTCCGGCGTGGCGCAGACGATTTTATTATTTCGAGTAATGTTCGTCGGTTGGAGGGTATATCCAGTCGTTACTGGAAATTTTTGGCTACGCTTTATTGCAGTATTTTGCGAATCGTAAAATAGTTTGATGTCGTCGTAACAACGTACCTACGATAAATCCCATCGTGGCGCCAACAGGTAAATCTATTTCGTCTGATATCTTGGAAACTGTTAGGCTCGAGGGAAGAATGTTTCTCGTAAAAGCGGTGGTACTAATGAAATTGTTGAATCTTTGACTCGGTGAATAGATAAATTGACCTATAATCATGTCTCAGTAACTAGAAAAGTTCCTGTACCGTCACTTTATCTCAGGTACATAATAATCAATATCAGAAAGGTGAGCATTCTGTTATTCGAAAATTTCGTCAATCCAAACACCATGTCTCTCTATTACTTCCGCTAATGGAGGTTCCGCTATAGTTCCAGCCCTCCTTTATCCCCCATCCCTCCAGTCTTTTCTTCATCGTGTTACTCTTCCTTGTACCTAGGAGTACTTTACTCTCTACTCCAAGTCCAGAATAAAATATAAATAAAGTGTATTTACTAGTAATTAAACCAAGTGGAAGAACGGAGTGATGGCCATACAAACTTTTCAAACGATAAAGTTGGCGCCATTTGATTATTTTATTTCGACTAATTAAAGAGACTTGAGGGGGAGGTTGTTAAATCGAAGGCACGCAGTTCGTTACGTTTCGGATAATCGCAATTGAGGTAAAAAAAAAAGTTGCAACGACTCAGACGACGACCTTGGTCGAGCGTGGCCACTCGAAACGAGTGCCAACCAATTGAAAACGTTATTACGTTAGAGCGTAATTAAATGCCTCGCATAATTTCGGAATCGGGCAACGCGATGCTCAACGTTCGTAGTAATTTGTTGATTGTAAAGCAGTCCCGGCGATGCGTTATCGCGCAAGCAATGTAATAGTTGTTAATTAACAGCAATTAGAGAGGGAACGGCAATTACACCTCTTTTCGAGTAATAATAAATTGCAAGAGATCGATAAATCGTAATATTTCATTATGCCTGGCCCCGAGTATTTTCCTGGTAATTAGAAACTCCCCCCACCTCATCTCGTACGTCCCTCTTCCTCTAACTAACGCTATCATCCCATTAAAACAGCCGTTTGTTAATTTTTACGCTCCATACTTTCTCTCTCTCTCTCTCTCTCTCTCTCTCTCTCTCTCTCTCTCTCTCTCTCTCTCTCTCTCTCTCTCTCTCTTCCCTATCTTTCTATATGCCCAGCTGGCTGATCCATTTGGAAAAGCCCGCAGCGCTTCCGTTTCCGACTATTTCGCTCGATTAAAACGTTCCTGATTGTTCGCGTGTTAGAAAAATTTCCGCGGACTTTATAATCGCGGAAACTCGTTCTTTCGACGATCCTTGGTATCGCCAATTACCCCGTATAGGGAACATAATTTAATCGCGCAAGCCAGTTACTCGATTTTCGCTCGAATCGTTTGATTATTTTCCTAACTGGCTACAGTCCGCGTTCGCGGAACCGTGGCTCTCTTCGTTAAGCGAAATATGTATTTTCTGCGCATCGTTTCGCATCGCCTCGTTATCGTTGCGAGCGCAAGCGTTCAATGTTTCGATCTCATACTCTATGGAATCAAATTTCACCTCTGGGCGTTGATTAGACCCTTTTTTACGCGATATGTTAAAGTAAACGATTTTCGGATGGGGTAGTGGATCTAGAAGAGCTCGAAAAGCGAGAGTAACAAATGAAATCATTAATAGATTCGAAAATTTAAGAGATCGGAGAATCCCAGTCCCTAGAAATAATAAAAATGGAGTAGGAACATTTTTGTAAATGTACAATTTTTTTCACGCAACAAAGGTACGATTTGGTGTATGATTAATAAATTTCTTTTGTCAATTGTGTAACCTCAAACTCGGACAATTTTTATTAGCAGCTAGAGTTTACCTTTGAATCATCTTCAGAACAGAAAATATTACAATAGAACGTAATATATCACTAAATACTGGCAAATGAAGAGTAAATGGCACCAAAATCTAGCCATAGAGCAATAGTCAAGCCGTGATAGAAAACGCACGTTTCAAAGAACCAATGCATACCGATCACCTGCACCCTGGGCAACCTTTGAGCACAGGGTGCATTCGCGACGCGGTCGAGCCACGTGTGCATCGGTTGAAACATGCGTGGGTGGTTCCAATCCTCCTGAAAATATTCGGCAACGGTAGTCCACCATGGCGAGTCAAGAAATCTTTGATAGCGACGCTCGATAGTACAGCGACGCTGGGCGCCGGCGCCTTTCCCTAGCAGCCCCATTGGTGCCTGAGTCCCTCTCCACGCGAGAGCCCGCCGCCAGGTTTCCTTGGAAACGCTTCGTTCGCTCTGATGTCTACCCTCGCCCACGGAAAACCTCTTTCAATTAGGCAGCCAGCCACCCCGAGCACCGACCGAACAGGAATCTGTCTTTCTCCTTTCTCAGAGTTGCCTACTCGAAACGCAAGCTTTACCTGCGTCGAAGGGACTGGCTTTGCTCGACTCCCTTCTCGCCTCGACGATCTCTTTCCACCCCACGCCCCCGATAAACGGTTCCCTTTGTTTCTTAATAATTGCGTCTGTGGAAGCAGCAGAACTGGAGTACTGGAAATTTTGTTTTACCATCGTCATAGATTCGAAGGTGGGCGATGTTACACGAAGTCTTTATTGTATGGAAAAAATATGATAGATTCGGGGGAATTTCATTAGAAATCGATTAGATAGTTTGTCAGAATTACGTAGAATTTCGGTAGAAAATGATTAAACTGGCAGAGAAGTTTATTACGATTAAATAGAATTTTTCCCATGATTAACCCCTTAAGCTACAACCACGTGGGAGACTCGTGGTCGGATATTCGGGCCAAAACTGATTACCACGAGCCTGGCCCGTGATGCATTGCTCGGACCAAATGTAAACATCACATTTTGGTCCCAGGCTGTTGGAGCTTAAATCGTTGCTTAAGGGGTTAAAATATTGGCAAGCTTCGGCAGTGTTCCTTACCACATTCGCGATCCGCAGGTATTTTACTTTATTAATATCGAGTACTGGCGAAAATAATAAAATTCTGAAGCTAGACATCGCAAATTTGTATCGTCAGAGCGAAGATAAAAGTTACAGAATATGTTGTGAAATATCAATGTTGTAAATATGTAGTTTATTAAATATAAAGGTTTTTATAATTTTGTCATAACCTAGAATAGAATTTGATGTGACGTGAATTCACGCCCGCGAATGTGTTTGAAATACTCAACAATTATCGAATAAGAACTGTGTTGTACACGCAATAAATATATTTCCTTTCAAATTGTCAATTTCCTTTCAGCAGCTTTAAACCTGTGGCTCGATCTAGCCCCAAGAGAACAGTTTTAAATAACGTAAACTTAAACAGCGTCCTGCCACTTCCACGATTGCGATTTCTTATAACGACGAGAAATATTTACACGTAGGAAACGCCCACGGCGCTGGAATTTTTCCCAGGCGCGTCGTTCTATAAAAGTCGCGTTTTATAAAAGCTTACAGGTGTTCTCCGATTCAGAGACGATCAAAAACATCGGCGAGGCACCGTCGAGGAAATAATTCATGCGACGGAATAGACCCAAACGAGAGACATGAAACTTTAATTGTCCGAGAAGCGTGAAAACTTAATCATGGAAGCAAAAATTCCCGGGACGGATTTGGATGCTATTTGTCTGGGGATTTAATAAAGAGAATTGCGACGGGGCTACTTTTGCGAAGCGGATGTTCAATGAGTCCATGGAATATATAGAGTGCTTTATAATGCCTCGTACGATCATGAACGAAACGGTTTTACGTGAAAAATAAATGGAAAATGTGGAATAATTTTATTTTTTTAAAATATAGAAAGTACGAAATATTCTTTAATAATATTTCTCAAATAAATAACTGACAAGTATAGCCGCAACGTAAAAATTCAAATACGTTTTGAAGTATGTAATAATGTTCTTTCGACCGAATTACGAGGTGATGAATATCGATGATCGACGTACGTGGAAAAAGTCGGTGAATTCTCGCATAATTAGCACATGGAACAAGAAGTAGATAAATTTTCCGTACCCAGCTCGACGCATATGGCGTTTGCACGTGTCGACACGGGAAAGAAGACGAGCCAAACTGTTTGATATGCAACGCGACGCCTGGCTTGACTGACGCTTTCAAGTTGCGAATAAAATTTTCATGAATTTCTATTAGCTTCGTTTTTCTAGACGTGCCCCGGAGACTTAAAAAAGCTCCGCTGACGGCTGAGGGGAACACGTGAACTACCCCGTCGGCTAAGACCGAGTATCGGCTTTATCAATTTCCACTTTAAAGCGCGGTCAACTTTTCTTCTTAAACTTCAAACGCCACTCACTCAGGAATTCTACGCATCCTGGTGTGGTTCGCCATCCTTTTTCATAGTTATGCGATTTGAAAATCGACAAATTTGTGTTGTCAGATTTTTAATTAAACTTTAATATGTGCATTGTATGTCCTTATATTATTTGTCTAATAGACATTCAATTTTAGTCATTTTTCAAGATCAATGCTCTCAAAAGTCTAATAATAGTCGTGTACTTTTGAAAATTTTTTTATAAAAAGTGACTTACTGACTGATTTTTTAATTTATTTCGACCCTTCAATTAACGAGCATGACCTTCACTTTTCTATTCTCTCTGCCCCTATTGCTTTCATCTCTAAAAGGTCTAATGTGTTGCTCGTGAAAAAAGCAAAGGAACTAATATAAATAACCGCTGATGGTACTTAATTTTATCAATCGACTTTGTTAATAAATTTGTACATCAGAACCACTATTATTTCCCTTTTAACTCGACTCCGAAACCTTCTGACATGGAACAGCAGTTTTTACTATGTGTAGGGGAATATTAAATGCAGCTGAAATAAATTATTCAATTGGCTAAATTGGTATTTACATTGGACGAAAGGTCGAGGAACTTTGCGAAATATATTCGTGCTGTGTTGTCTGGCTATTCTTGATTACCGGCATCAAATTTTTATGCGGGGATTAATTTTAATGCATTGCGGTGGAGAAAGTACAACAGTTCGGAAACTTAATTCCTCGCGTGATTTTCGTTACTCGACCCTAACATTGTTAATAAAAATATTAACAATATACAAAGCGTAAACGTGACTTTATATATTATCCATTCCATTCATCTAATCCTTCGAGTTTGCGTTAATATTTAGTTAACGCAATTAAGATCGTCGTTGGGATCTTAGAAGTTAAATTCTACAAATTCTTGCGACTATTGCCGCAAATTGAGCAAGATTCCACGGTCATCTGACGGGCGATCTTTGAATATGGGATGCAGAGGTGGGGAAAGATTCCAGAAAGTTTTGCGGTTACCCCATACCAAGCCTCGAGTCCACCAAAATTCGAGACCTCCGTAGGGTGACGGCTTAACGCTACTCCAAGTTTCGCTTTAATCCGAAAAGCCACGGTAGGCCGACGAAATTGATTTCGAGACACTCGCGGTGGCATCTAGTTACGTCTATTAAACGTGTCTCTTCTTGTCCAAAAAGTGACGCGAGTTCAAACAAGTGTGGATCAATTTTTACACAGGTACAAAATTCTAGATACAAAAGGAAATCGAATTGTCTTCCCCCGTTACAGAGTGCACAATTAGAAATTCAGATAATCAAACGAATAAACATCAGAATTACATGTTTATATGCTACTTTCGCTCATTTTCATTTGCGTGCTTCCACGCACGTCCAATATCGATATCAATTACATGTATTTAACATTCAATGAACACTTCCAGGTCCAAATTTCAAATCCTAAATTCTGTTTCGACAGTTCCGTAGCTGCAAAGATTTTTTCATCGGAGAATGAGAATTATGTTTTCGACACTTACCTGGACTCGACTCTCTGTTAGCCCGATTTTCACGGCTATCTCCTCCCTGAGGAAGATGTCAGGATAGTGAGTTCTATTGAAACACCTCTCGAGCTCGTTCAGCTGACCTGGCGTGAACCTTGTCCGATGTCGCTTCTGCTTCGCAGGCTTGTCGTCGCCTGGCCCGAGAGCCACCGCGTTTCCTACAACGTGATTGGTGAATATTTGAAAAAGGAAGACACATTGTAGCTTATAAGTGCTCTCCGACCAATATAAAATACATGTATGACCCAATCAATATTTCTACACGAAGAAATTTATAATACATCTAATATTGAAATGCATGAATCAAGATGAACCTAATATAAATACACCTGTTCTTAACACATTCGCGACCGGCAGTTGTTTTACGTTTCTAATACCGAGCACTGACGAACATAATAAAATTGTAAGGCTAGACATCGCAAAGGGTCTAGCAGAATAAGGGTAGCCAATCGGTCGCCAATTTTCATTGCTATTATGTGTCGTGCAATGCTTTTGACCTAAAACATCATCTCACAAAATTTCAGGTCGTTATTCCCCCCCCCCCCCCCATTTAAGAGTAATATGACTTAATTTTATTATTATTTTTCTCGGTTACTATTTCAGATATTTAAATTCTGCAAAAACGAAAATATTCGTACTTATAAATTGCATCTTATATATTTTTTCAGGGTATTTTGTTTAATTATTAAGGGTAGAAAATGAATAATTTATTTTTTGCCGGTGGTAATTGCAAAAACTCCTGTGAGTAACACCTACCTAAAAAATCAAGAATGATGATCGGTTATTTAACTGACACATGTAAAAGTTTTAGAACGGTCGAAGTCCTGGAGCATGGTTAAATAATTAAACAAAAACAAAAATCCTATGCCTTACGCCCCGTGAAGCGGGCTAAAGGAGAATGAGATAATGGTCAGACACGCTACGCGTATAGTTATCTCTACGTTCCTCAAAACGTATGAATTTCATGTAAGAATGTCCGTTACAAATCGCACACAGATGACTTTTCGTAGACTGTTAATTATGTTCTCGAGCAATGCGTCAAACGTTATGAAGTTACACGCGTCGAAACGATAATAGCTTATAAAAAAATCAATCCATCGAGGTTCAATATGTTGACCTTCACGTGACATATAGTTAGTTCATATTGCCTGTTTTGTTCCGTTTTAATTATTTATTAGCATTCAAACACAGCGCGTGTTTGTAAACAATGTCTAGATACCGTTTAAGAAATGATAAACAGAATACTTTTAAGGAAAATTTTATGATATCAGTTACAAAATTGTTGAAACTGGTTGCCTCCCTGTCGTATGCATAGTTTTAACGATACACGTAACGTGTCTAACCATTGTCTCATTCTACTTCAGCCCATTGCACGGAGCGTAACGTATGGGATTTTTATTTCTTTTTATTTATTTAACGATGTTCCAGGACTCCGACTGTTCTGAAACTTTTACATGTTTTCAAATATCAATGTTGTAAATATGTGATGTATGAAATAAAAAGATTTTCATAATTTTGTCATAACCTGGCATAGAATTTGGTCACTCCAGCATCAAATACCAAAATTATCGAAATAATTATTACATTTCTGGTGTTCCCTTTCAAGCCTAACAGTGTGCAGTGACAATTTCGAATATACGAATAGATGATTATTGCAACCATGAAAAAGAGTGACGTATGAATAGGGTTCTTACCCGCGCCAGGCATGGTCATGATTATATCCTGATGAATCGTGAGGCCAACGCCAACGCCGGCGGACAACCCGGACCCCAAATCCACTCCCAGCACGCCGTCCAACTTCTCGTGCCTCTTCAGGTCTTGCGCAAGAAGATCCTTCGCTCCTGCGAACCCCAAACAACCGGAAAAACAGCTGCCATTACAGTTTCCTCTTTTTTTTTTATATATATATATAAACTCTATCTCTGGTTCTAAATATGGAATCAGACGTGAAACTAGTAAATTTAACTCTATCTCTGGTTCTAAATATGGAATCAGACGTGAAACTAATAAATGAAAATAGAACTGTCTAGAGATACATCCATACAACCATCGCTCGATCAAACCCATAGAATTGGTACGTCCAATTATTGAATGTACAGGTAACCAAATATATCGAATTTTACTGGATTTCTGTCTTCGCAACGAGACAAATCCAGAGTACATTCATCCAATATTCACGGACTAAATAAATCCACAAAACCTTGATCGCGTTTACCTTTACGTAGAAGCCTCGATATCATCATAAGCTACTTTGCTTCCTCGCAGTTACTTATTTTTTGTATTTTATTCTTCTCATTCTTATCTAAATTACGACTGAAAACGTACACACATAAATTCATGCAGTCAACGATTACGAAACAACCCTCTTGCAAGACCTACGACACGTTCCCTCTGAAACATCCTCAAACAAGAACTGAACACGGAAACGATAGAAAATTTAATAAATTCAAGACACTGTCTCAAAACACAGTCGAGTACGATGTATCAACGAACCAACAATTGAATCCCAGTCTACAGTAATTCCGCTTTCGAGCGCTGAAATTAGACGCTTGCGAGGATCTTTCGCTCCCGCAAACGCGAAACGCGTCGGAGGAAAAAAAAGACGTGCCATTACAGTTTCCACTTCCTTCTCTCTTCGCTTCGAAATTCTGTCTCCGTCTGCCTCATCTCCCTCGCTCCCTTTCGCTGTTCTATGTAGTTTAAATTTGTATAGGAGCAGAAGCTGGCCAAGCGTCGACGAGGGGGGCGCGGACCACTTAGCACGAAGGTGCGAGAATCGTCACTGGCCTCCGGCTTCTAGGTGAGCAAACACACTCACCCACGGGGCCCGTGTCTTCAACACGTACGTACACGCGTTACCCGTCACGGTGGTCGTAGGAAATTTCACGAACGTGTGGGAGGACGGATGAAACACGCCTGCGAGAGGGCCCCTGGTACCCGTGACTGTGATCGTGGCGGCCATCGCGCCTCCAAGCTGCTTACGCAACCGGGTTAACTAGTTCCAAGCCTGCCAACGGTCTAGGACAGGGGTGGAGAACCTTTTTTGTCACCGTATGCTAAAACATTAACCCTTTGTACTCGGATGTTTCTTCCGAGGGGATATCGTAAATCCATTTATAGGAAATTTAAATATACAAGAAACTATAAAATGCACACAGTATGCAATAAAATTAAAAAATATTGAAAGTAAAGTTTGTATTATAATATTTGCAGAGTAAAATGAATTCTTATGTAAGTTCAATTTTTGTAGGTACGTTTGCAAAGATCTTATTTTGTATAAAGATCCGTAGTCTAGAAATGGCTCTGTGTGCAAAGGGTTAATAAAGAAATGCGACAAGAATCAACATATCCAGATAAATTCGGACACATTTTGACTTTGCAGTGTCGTAAATGTAACAGCTGGGACTGTGAATATTCCGAGTTCCTTGTGTAATGTTTTAATGAATTGTTTTATACTGATGCAGTACGTCGAGGAAGAACATCTAGAAATGAAGTAACGCTGAGTCAACGTTTGCTTTGAATTTATAATATTCCCAACAGTATGTCCTTTTATTTTCTTTTAGGGGAGCAATGCACACCTACACAGTCAAACAAAAATTTTCTTTCTAACTTCAAACGGTCAATAAATTATTATTTATTATTTCCTGAACTTGGAATTAACCATGCGAATTTGAACACCTCCAAAGGAGCTGTAAATTAAATTCAAATTGTCGGCTAAACTCATAGTAATAACTCATCTTCATTAAGCGTGTATACACAAGAAATCAAGATATACACTGGTTACGAAGACAAGCTACAACTCTAATCTGTTTTCAACTAGACCTCGTATAAATTGCATTGAAAGCGGAAAAAGTAAATGAGCACCATCTATTACAAATGAGCAAAAAATAGATAAAAGGGGTAGAAAAATATGAAATTCAGAAGCGTTCGAGGAAAAACAACGAGTTATGGCAGTGCTCAACGATCAGCGATTGAAGTCTCCAGACGCAAATGTCCTGATCTCTCTACGTTCCTCAAAACGTATGAATTTCATGTAAGAATGTCCGTTACAAATCGCACACAGATGACTTTTCGTAGACTGTTAATTATGTTCTCGAGCAATGCGTCAAACGTTATGAAGTTACACGCGTCGAAACGATAATATACTAACAGAGGGGAGGAATTTTATTGGTTTCATAAATACAACCACCAAACCCGCCAGTTTTGCATGGATATTTTATAATCCTTGCCATTAATAGTGATAAATTTCCGACGTTTCCAAAATGTTTAATGCAACCACCTGCATAATAACACACGAACAGCGCAGTGTTCCAACGCCGGCGTCGCACAATCGCGGAAATAGTTACACGATTTCCCCGTCAAATATTTCCTGGGAGTACGTTGGATGATTTTTGTTAAGTTACATAAGTGTCCGCGGCAAATCCGCTCGTTTTTAATTGGTTCGCGTTTCCGTATGAATTGTACCCGTTAATGCAACTTGTATATTTCATGAATATCGATTTGGAAATTCGCGTGGCGTGTTTGTGAAAATTATTAGTTATCATTGGACCCAGTGTTCTAGTCTGGTGTTTTGAAGAAATTTTATTTGACATTTTATAATATAGTGGATGATTAAATTGTGGTCGTCCCGAAATTATCGTAGTTTGAAGGCGAGAGGAATTGAAAATACACTTAAAATGCACAATTCCTTGATATTGTGTAACGAGGATTTTCAAACTTTTACTAATTATTTAACGGGTTTCTAAATGTATGTATGAATTTCAAACACCCTTTTTGTCCTACAAGACTTATCCATTCGTTAAAAAAGCGTTCGTTCAAGAACTGTCCGTTTGACTGAAATGGAACAGTGTACCGTCATGCATAAATCACACGCGACATACATCTAAAGAACATCTTCCAATAATTCATTCACTTAATCACTCGAGAACTTGGCATAAGATTGACACGTTAATCTCTCATTAAAGAATACGAGGCGTTATCAATAATCGTAAAACCAATGGTGTCCTATCAGTCACACAATGTCGATTGCCAGGGCATATATCTCATGAATACAAATATCTTTCGCATAATATCGTAACATTTTTCACAACACAAAATCACGTCTGCAGTGAAATGTCTAGAAGTGATTATTTTCAATTTATCAAACATTTCATTGAATCCATGTTATTTCACTCCATTCGATCGACATCTCGTCTGCCATTAATCGTTTCGGTTTCAAATTCGACTCGACTATTGCAATATAAATAACAGTTCATGGCGTCGATCGTCCCATTTCTTCTAATTCTATTCGAACTGAAAATATTTTTACTTTAACGAAGAGTTCTTCCAAAAATGGAGAAAAATCGGAGTGGAAAGGTACGATAGAAAATTCAACGAAGCTTGGAAATCTAACCGAACGGAAAACACGCCGGAATCGACAGGTAAATAATAGATTACGCAGACGGGAAGTTAAATTAATTAATAAAACAAAAGGATCGCGGAGAGATCGTCTCGATAAATCGAGTCTAGATTCCTTTAAAGAAACGGCATACTGGGCTCTCGATCACCGTGCAGCGAGCAAGTTTACTCAATGGAGGCTCCGTATGAATGAACTTTATGACTGGTCTTTATTTCCGTTTTACTTTTATAGCTCTTGATGATTTTACCTCGATTTTACTGGGAAGCCCAGCGTTTATGACCATCCTCGCTCCCGACCGAAATTCGGCAAGTTCCTTTGATCTCTTCGTCGCTGGTTTTCCTTCTAAAATACCGTAGCCCTTTTCCTTCACTTGTTACCAGAAATTGCTAACTTATAACTACGTTCGGCTCAATATTATCATCGTAATCTCAGTAAGAGAACAGGAAAGATTAGTTTAAACATAGAATGACCTGTGCAAAACAGATTTTTTAATGGAATCTCGATGATATTTACGTCTCGAAGAGAAACAAAGTAATTGTTTAAGTAAATAAATCCCTACAGACTTCTGCTGAACCATACCGACCACAACTGACCACATCTGACCAACGCTGACCATTTGGTCTAGAAGTGAGGGGTCTTAAAAAATTAATTACATATTTTCATCCTCCCTAGGAGTATTTATCGAAACCATTCAGCTGTATCCCTCTTTTGTCCAACAAAGCGACACATTCGCGACGCGAACGCATCGCTGCCAGATTTTCCCATCAATTTTATAATAACTATTGACCCCGCGACTGCGAGATTCCGATGGAAAAAAGGATTGCTCGAAATTGAATTGTCACGATGCGAGGCGTGTAATTTAATTCGTCACCGGTAAAATCAATTTGTCGTCGGAAAATGCGAATTTTATTTGAAGAACGCGACCAACAGCCAACTGCACTCGCCCTTTGAGGTTCACTACGCTCGAACCACACGACCGAATATCCCTTCCCGTTGATGTTCTCGAATTTCAAAACAAAAAGGAGAATAATACGCGCGCAGCGTGCACGCGAAATTTAATTCGCTTAATTGCCAGGGCGTTCGGTGAAAATTTATAAACAATGCACAAACACGGCGACCTCCGCGAGGATTAGAGTCTACGCTTTCTTCCGTGTTTGTTCCGCGGTACTTTGCCCCTTATTAGCGCGAAGAATGATTGTTTAATCCTATAGCTGATCGGATTATCCGGTCTTTTAATCGAATTAAAATAATAAGGACTAAGTCTGCATGGAGCACGTAACCTCGCTGTGATTATTTTCTTCGTCCTTTTAATTCACTGGAGACCGTAAGAACACCTTGGAAAGGTTTCATTTAAGGCTGGAGCTACTGGACGAATTTTTCTGTACCCTAATACTCGACTAATTGGGAAATTCCAATATTATTGGAACACTGATAATGTATCTATGTATTTGTAGTATCGAACACTGTGATCGAGATCTATACAGAGTAACAGAGTATCGACTGCACTGTTATGTATTAGCTGATAAAATGTGTATTTAAAGCAATTTCATTAGACTTTCCAGAGCATATCCATTAACAACGAAATTTCGATACGTCGAGTCGTTTCTACCTTATTTTTGACTCAGTGACATGTGGTGCCGCAGTTAAGTCATTTATTGCTTAATGTTTTCGTCCATATATTCGTGTTTTTTTCAGGAACGATTTTGTAACTGGTTTCACACGTTTACTATTTATATTGAATAGACTTCGTACTCTTAAATGTGTCTTTTATATTCATTTAAGATATCACGACACTCGAATACTCAAACGCTAAATGTTCATTCATCGAATGCCCGTCAAATATTCGAATATTAAATTATTCGAATGATCACCAGCCTTAGTTTAACGTCCCGCCGACGCAAATGATTTTAATAACGACACTCACGGCACGTATTGACGTTTAAATAGTTCATGACTGACAGGGCTGGCCGCTCGAAAACGTCTGATTAATAAATTCATAAATCACATTATGATTCGGAAACGCCTGTGATAGACGCGTTCATTCGGACGTCACGAGTCCGATCGGCTCATTGTTCCACGATATTGTTGGTGAATCGACGGTGCACCAAATGCAATTACTCCAGGTAATGGAATTACTCCGATCACCGTCGCATTTCTTCGACGAGAACCTCGCGCTTGCAACGATTACTTTATTCCCCGATTCGTTGACTGGAGGAAATGAAACGAACTGAGCACCTTGACAAATTTATGAATGCTTGGAATTAGAGATTCTTAAAACGCATGAAAATTGGTGGTGAATCGTGCTTGAACTCTTTGCAGCAGAGTGATTGACTCGATTATCAAAGAAATGATCAATCAAGTGATTTACTCCATTTCCGTAGAAACTACGTTTGTTAACTACATTCTTCTTTTAATTTTAAGGCGATACAAGTGTCTTTTATACTTGGTAACGTAATGAATGTGTCATTAGTTATTAATCTTTTTTGCAAAGATATTAAATGTAGTAAATCATAAGAATAAGAAAATGACTGAATATCATCATAATCTCTAAAGATCTATAATAAAAAAAAACGATGTATGAATGTTTAAGCTTAAACAACTAAATATGTAAACTGATGTCTAATTTCCATACTCCTTAAACTATTATCTCATACTTAACACAAAACTGTTTAGAAAGGATTTATTATTGAGCTTTACACTGAAAAGTCCAATGATAAGTCCTTCTGATCTCCCTACAATAACCAGAGATAAGAAACGAAAGGTTTTCGATATTTTTTAATGTACACAAATGAACGCGTTACGCTTCGATCATTATTTATTTACCATTGTTGTGCATGAATGGTCTCAGAGCTACTAAAATTCGTGTGCCGCAAATAGTTAATCGACACGGTGCGTCGCGCCGTGCTCAGTTTCCACCACTGGCAACATCCCAACTCTAAATCGTTCCTTAACTTCCCGCCTAATGTAATCAGTGTTGAGGTAATTAAGGTCATCAAACTCGAGAAGCGGTTTCCTTGAGCGAGAGAGAAGCGAACGGTCGCGCCGCCACGTGTTATCGGTACAAAGTTTTTCCTTTTAGAGAAACTTTTCCTTTTCCGATTCTCGAGCATCCTAAACACGTTTCGAAGCAAGAATTTGCAGAATCGACGTGTCTCGATAAACGATTGCCACAGGGGTAAGTAAATGTTTCACGTACACAGGAACAAGTTGGAACAAACGAGTTGTGAACAGAGACTGTCAGAAAATCCTATACGTGCATTTGTGATTTCTGCTAAAAGTCTGTACTTTGTCGAAAACTTGTATATTTTATGAACGAAATAAGTAATAAATGGCCCGGTAACTTGCAACGAAATTAAATATTTAACACTTTGACCGAATAAGAAGCAAATACATTGGTTTAGGACTCGATGTGTCTATATTTTAAGAGGACGTTCTATCACTCATTAATTTGAGCTAAATGAATTTGAAGAATAATGTACTTCCAGCAGTTTTCGTATAAATGTTTTTAATATCGGTGCTGTTAAATTAGGAAAATTGTGATTGTTTCTTAATTCAGAACGCACAAGATGAATATGTCATAGAAAGCGTTCCGACGGATGGAGCGGGCACGAAATTTTGCAACAAAAGTGAATAATGAAATCGATATTTTACTGCTTGCATGTTTATGCATAGTTAACAATTTAACGCGTAGCATAACCAGAAAAAAAATGCTTCGCGAATATAATTGCTTAACCATGAATTATAGCCACAAATTAGAATGTCGCTAACACCGGCGACAGAATCATGTACGTTTTAACAAATTTTGATGTCGGTATTACATAAATTGTCCTTTCATAATTAACAACATTTTAAACGCAGATGGCCATATTATTCGTGCAATTTCGGCAGCTTCAGTTAATGTCGCTCTTTAAATGTCCATGAAAGAGGATTTTTGTGAATAAAAAAAAAATAATACAATCGTGGCTAACGAATACATAATAACAAGAATTCCTCAATTTCGAAATAAATCGTAAGTTCACAGTTAAAGTGAGCTTCGATCATCTGTAAAACTAAAATTTAATTTTTCATTTAAAAATCGTTGTAATCGTTTACACCCGGAGTTTACATAAACACGAATTTTGATGGTTATCGACAAAACTTCAAAACGCGTCGACTGAAAAATTGAAAAAGTAATAAGTGTTCACTCGACATTCCGAAAAAATGTTGTATACTGTATTACGGATTCAATATGGCCAATTAAGCAGCTTTCAAAGCTTTTCAATATGATCCATCACATAATATAGAAACCATTTTGATTGGATGCGCAATTAAGACACAGCGTTCGAAATGAAATCCATCGTTCACCGTCGCCACAGGATGGTATTTGTTCGAATCACTAAAAATTTTCATTTTGCGAATGGAATTATTCAATTTCCTCCGACACTCTTCTTGGGCGCGATTCGATGACTTGCAGTAATAAGATTCGAGCATTTTTTTCAAGAAACGAACGGCTAGATCGTCGACTGTTATTTATATGTTTGAGTGGAATATTGCAGGAAAAAAATGACAGAGAGACCTGTACAAATCCAGCATCAATCTCTAGTCCAACCCCACCTCCATCAGTCAACAATGAAAAACGTCTATCGCCCTTTACTATCCACGTCCAAATCTAATCAAAACCTCGACTCACGTCCTCGACTAGTAAACAATTGAAGTGACAATTATTGCTTGAACAGTGTTTACAGTTCTTGTGTTACTTTATAGAAAGTACAAGAGGGAGAGAAAGATGCCATGATCCCTTGATCAATGAAAAAGGGGCACTTGAATATATCCCACAATTTGTTATTTAAGCTCATATCTAATAAACAACTGAACATTTCGAGGTGAATATCGGACAATTGCAACCATGACAAACTATTCAATGCTTGACTTGTACTTTTCAAAGAGACCTCGAATATTTATTCAAAATTTACACTAAATCTCTCTGACCCAACAATTCAGATCAACGCACATCATTATCTTCCACCTCATTGGCTTACATTCGATTAAACACTCAACAGTCTTCAAAAAATAGTGAACAATGAACGAAAGGAACCAGAGACCAGCGAAATCAGTCGTCGGCAACCATTTTTGACCCAGGTTCAGATTTGACATCAGTTTACTCTATTACCACTGCGATGCGACGATTTCAGAGAGTCGCAAAGATGTACGAACTACATTTTGCTAGTTGAGCCATTTTCAATTGCTACCAGTGGTCGATCACCCAAATTTATTAATTAAAAATGAAACCAAGACCAGATGATCCTTTTAATCGACGAAAGGACTATCAGGCTATTTTTCAGGCTATTTTCATAGAAATATCACCGTAAATAATGGCGATCTTTACATTCACCCCAAAAACTGTCCACTACCGACGCACTGTAGACTACCGCTGCAACTGAATTGCATTATAGTCATCACTCTCATTTATTTTATGATCCTTCTACCAGGGTCTTTCATCGAAGCTCATCTTCTCAGTAGTTGCTCAGCTAAACTATTAGTAATTCCTATTTTTATCCTTCAATTTTCCATTTCGAGAGGTATAGCAGTTATGCGTCGCAAGATGAGCCTCGATTCTCCGAATCATTGCTTCCAAAAACATCTAAATTGAAAGTGCCAGCTAAGATAGTACCAGAGGGGTAATTCTTCGCTCTCTTAAAAAGTAATACGACTACAAAGACAACAATCAACAACCAGGAGATGACACAACTGCATTGCATTATAGCCATCACTTTCATTTATTTCATATTCCTCCCCTGATCTTTCATCAAAGCTCATCTTGTCAGTAGTTCCACAGCTAAACTACTAATACTTCCTAAATTTATCCTTCAATTTTCCACTTGGAGAGGTATACCAGTTACGCGTCGCAAGATGAGCTTCGATTTTTCCAATCATTGGTCCCAAAAAACATCTCAATTAATACTGCCAGCTAAGATACTAGCCAAGATAGTACCAGAGGGATGATTCTTCGCTCTCTCAAAAAGCAATACAAGTACAGAGACAACAATCAACAGCCAGGAGATGACAGTGTCCCCCACCGCGACTGTCCCTCCGCCAAGAAGAATGGCCAGCTGATCAATGCGTGAATTTCAATAACGAACCCAGGTCATGGGTTGCCGACGACAGATTCGACGAAACAACAGTTGTGGCACGATTTGGCCGATACTTACCGGAGATACCGTGTATGTTGTTGAGCATGCCGTTTCCCGGGGAGCGTAACCCCGACACAGAGGACGCGGTACCGGAAACCCGCGTGTCACCACGAATGTCACCCTCGAGGGAAGCGGCTCCCGGACCGTGCACCACCTGGGGATACTGCGATTTAGCGTGGTTTCAAGCGCGAACAGTATTATACTCGAGACGCAACCGAGGAACGGCCTGTGCCTCAGCAAGGCAAACAGCGGACTGCCTGGGCTGCCATATCCGAACTCCCCCACCTTCCTGTCGGAGCAGGTGCTGTTGTCTCTTTCCCACTCGGATCAGAACCACCCCCCAACGCATCTCTTCGTCTCCATCGTGGTTCGCGCCAGCCAGTTCTCGCTCCTGCCCCCAGTCTGTGGGCGTGATATTAAATCGGCTGCTTTGGACTCGGCGGCGGGGCCAGGAACGTAGCTAGCTGCAGGGAAGCCTGAAAACAACACGCGGAGAGCGCCGTTTCGGTCCCCAGGACGCCTCAAACACCCTGGATAGATCCGAGCGATCGAGATTTCGGAGGTGAGACCTTGAGCAGACTGTTCGCTAGCTCGTTGGAGAAAGAAAATTGTTAGATTCTTTATGTGGGATATTAATATAGTTTATAATATACTTTCTAACTCTCGATATCTGCTTACGATATTTATTTTGTGACAATACGAGTTGGAGATCAGAACACGAGTGAGAGACGCAGGACCTCGAAGTCGTCGAGTTTACGATACACGTAGTAACAGTTACAAGTAACAATAGATATCGCGATTAGTGCTACTGGTTCCTAGAGAAATATTTTTACGGTGTAAATGTTATCGTAACCTTTGGATAGGCTAGATGAAGGAATATTGGAATTTTCTCTCTCTTTATGATAGCGTTCAGATATTGAATGACTATTCTTGTTCTCAATTTTGTCGCAGAGCAAGTTGTACGCGAGGAAACAGCTGAACTCGTTGGTGTGGATTATTGGCCAGTGGGCAATGCCAGAATTGCGAATTCCAGGATTTATCGAATCTCACGATCATGGTTCTGAGTGAGGGGGAGATGTCAGGTATTGATGTGAACCGACAGGATCCATCTACTTTGGAAACTTCGCGTTGCTGGGTCATTCCACGCAAAATCAGACACTGTTTGGAGTAACAAAGAGATTTTGACGAAATTTGTATATGTTGTAGTCTTTCATGATGTTTGAACGTATCTGAAAGGATTTTGAAAAATATTTTGAAGTTCTCGGTTTGCTAGGAAGGCTTCTCGTTCTCGTAAGCGTTAAACATTTTTGGGTTATTTTCTATGACCTCGTCAGTTCGTGCGAATGGAACAAGTGCCTCGACACCCTGACGATGATCCCTCTCGTGTTGATGTGGAAGACCCCTTACCCTCAACGTTGTGTCTGCTACATAGTGTTCCCGTGATAATATTGAAACTTTCAAGTGAATACCTAGGTTGAGTCGTTTGGAGCAAATAGACTCAAAGACGGGGATGATCGTCTTCTTATCGATAGCAAGTGTTCAGTGTGCGTCTCTCAAGTGGACTCCTAGGAACAGGTTTGAAAACCAACGTGTACGTTTACCCTCCAATCTCTTGTCAGCAAAATCCTCGATACCTAGCAGAAGTTATCGAGGCGGATCAAAGATCAAAAACTAAGATAGTCAACAAATATCCACCCCAATTTAGCTGTTCTAAAGAGTCCTATCGAACGACTCAAGCACGCTAATCGTCTCATGCGTTTACGGAGCCCCCCAAGGACCGAGTCCGTAAAACCTCCCAAGACGTGTTCGCGAAACCGATCGATAAAATCGGCGGACTTCCGGTTTCGCGGAGCACCGTTCGGGCCCGATAAGGACAGACACCGGCGCAGCGGAGGGGCGACGGTAGGCTCGCGCGAAGAAGCATTCACGGAAGAAGAGCGCGTGCTGGCGGAGTCTCCGACGACGGGGGTGGTTGGAGAGAGAGAAACGGCTGGAGAGGGAAAAAGCGGGCTGAAAGAAATCGAGAAGCGGTAGTGGAAGCCCCTGGAGTTCCACGTTCGTGGACTACGGCGGTTGGCGGGGCTGTCCATATCCCGAGGTAAACTCTATCCAGGTTACCGTAGTCTGGCTGTCTCTGTTTTGTGGTAGGCGGTAACCGCCGCGGACGCAGCTCCAATGAGCGAGTAGCCCGCCCTCTGGATGCCCCACTAGCTTACCCCCTGCTGGAGATTTATTGAAATTTTATTTTTATGGCCGGTGAGCACGGGCGTCCGGTGGATTCGTGGGAGGGGGATGGCAGGGTGGCGCCGTGGCCGGACGGGGGCGAAGAAGAGAAGAGGATTCCTTCTCGTTTCCTCCAACCTTTTTTACCACGTTTCCACCGTCCTCGTTTCATCCCCTTGTTCGATCTTTCCGTCCCTTTTCGTCCTCGGGTATAACGCCACCGCCGTAGCCCAGGCCCGCTTTATTCGCTGCGTCCTTTTAATTCAATAGCTACCCTTTTTATAAGGTGGCGGGCGTCGAGCCGAAGACGGAAGTTGGACGACGTCACCCACCGACGATATGCCCGCGGATCCCGCTCTCCGACGGTATTGACGTTGCTTGATGTTCCTCCTCTGCTAGGCGACGACGCACGGGCAGACGACGACACCGGGGCTACATAATGCGCCCGTTCAGCCGGGGATATTTATCGCGACGATTGGGAATTATTGTCTCGCGGGGAACTGGGTGAAACGACCGACGCCCCCGGGGATTTTCCGGAATTTCGGGAATCGTTGACGAGGATCTATCTCCGCGAATGAAAGTCGAGACGGTTTTTTGCTTTCTTCGCGACTCGAGTCTGAGGAATTCAATTGTTCAGGGTTGGAATCATGGTCAGACCGGTAAGTACCCTCTATGTTTCTTGAAAAAATGTATCGAAATTAAATGATAGGCTCGACGAGTTCAAATTAATTTTTCTTTATAAATATACACATATATATGAATAAACTTTGCACGTGCATATATTTATAACGAAACGTTTATTTGGAAACACCAAACCTGTCGTGTAATTTAGATAAATGCCTTCAATAGACATAGAGGATACGAATACTTATGAGACGGACTGTATGTTTATTAGTGGTTGTTACGTGGATATTTTCATGGTAAATTTTGTGTGTGTTTTTAAAAATAAGTGAGGCTATCAGAGGTCGTCACGGTAAAGATACAGAAATTGTAAAAAAAAATATCTAATTTCCTGGTCATAAATCAATTCTTGCAAACCACGAGTCCCACGTTAAACTATATATTAATCAATATTAAAGTAAAATAACAAACATGTAATAGGTATAGCATATTATCAATGAAATCTAAAATTGGTAAAAAGGAACGCTGTGCTTCAAATTGGAGTAAATTTACAAATGGATCCCTTGTAAAATAATCTCTAACGAAATAAAAAATTCCTAAACAAAATAATGAAAACAGCGTGGAATAATTTCTAATAAAGAACGGGATCTAAAATTGCTAGTCGGAAACTTACAACTTCCCATTAACTTGTTCACCTAAATATCAAAAGCGTTAAATATGAAATTAAACTGAAACCTATATCAGAAGCTTTTTACCTGAAAGCTAGACGCTGGAAACATTCAATTCGGAACGTACGTTCGCCGCTTGTCCACTTCAACGGTATCCACTTCCGAAAAAAACGTCGAAATGCTTTATATAACGGACGTCGAAGCGAGAATTCATACTTGTTCGGTAACGCGCGTCGGTTTGGAACAGTTATTTTAGCGTGGAAGTAAGTTCGTAATAAACGTGAAATGCTACGAGCCAACAAATAACCGAAATTCGTTTATATCGAAGCTGCTAAATTTACGATACGCGTCGGTTGCGCGTGTGGAGCGTGGTTAATCGTTGTATGCATCGCGAACGATTGCTTTGACTCGCGTAATGGGCGTGCTGTTTGTTGTTAATTTTCGGAGAATGAAATTTCGAAACGGTTGTAACTCCCACGGAGGAGCACGCATCGATACCAAGAAGCCATGTTACCAGGAGGGAGCTGATGTCAAAGAAATTTAATAAACACGACGGAAACGCTTCGTTGGTCGACTGTTCAGCATTCTTGCATTAATTTGAAAATAATTCACAATGCGGGGTTAATATCGGAGACGTCGTGCTTTGAGAGCACGTCCGATATCTTACGTTCACGTCAGGCGGTATGAAAAGGAAAAGCTGATATTAACTTTCCCATTCGGTTCTAGAGAAGCACTGAAAGATGAATTTTAATTTTTCGCTCCACCGATGGCGGGAAATATTATCATAGGTGGCTCTATGACACGGTAGTTTGATTCATTTATTTATAGAGGATGCATTCTCCATGACTCGTTCTTTTTTATACTTTCTAGTTTATCTTCTAGCTATAGCACTATAAAATTATCTCTTTCATATTTGCTACATTGAACAGAGGTATAAATACAAACTCTAATTAAATACTCGAAGAGACACTGTACACATAACTGATTTTAATCACTCGCCAATCTTGAGTGCTCATCGAACACGATTTCCTCCAAGCCGGAGCAACCCTTCGTGGAAACGAGTGTCCGCCGAACGAGATAATTAGTGGCATCGAGAACCATTAGACGACCGATTCTTTTCTCCCGTTCCTCGTTTGCATGCTTCTTGTCGCCCCGAAACGGCTGCAGACGGCACGCATCGAAAACATTCGGGTCGTAATATGCAAATACGTCACTAATCGTATTAAGGTCGCCTAATTAACGTCGCTGGTCAGCAGTATTCGATCACACGGAGAAATTTTCATCTCGTGTCGCGGGAATATTCGCGACCGAACGCGACCGTCCATGGAGAATGGTGTAACCAGCGGTTTCGCTTGGTTCCGATGTTTCCAAAAATACACCGGAATTCCCCGGTTTAATGAAACAGACATAAACGGGGAATGCGATGTGCGATCCGCGCGTGCACCGCAGGATTCCTTGATAGCGGTACAAGTTTCAAATATTTGCCCCAGGGCAGGATTTTTTTAATCCCCGATGCGCTCAAAACAGTTTTCAGGGCGGGAAAAATCGATCATCTATCGAATCAATTTGTTCCATTTGCAGATGGAAAGAGTTCTAAGTAATTAAAGGCAAAGTGGTCGGAGTAACAGGTGCGAAAATGATTCTGTTTGATTTAAATTAATTTTATCGTTAAATCGTTCTCTCACGTTAAAGTTTTACTGTAACACGTTACAGTAATGGTTTCTGTAGTGATGCACGTAGAAATTGTCCTTAAACATATTAGAATATTTCTCGTTCACTTCTCACGTGGTGTTTGATTTTCATTCGAGAATACATTGCTTATTACAGGAAACTGGTAGCTATGGTATTAACATTGTATCTAGAAACAATTCTCAGTCATGTACGTATCAAAACAAGCATACTTTGATTATGACTAGACTACGGATTTTTATGCATCTATAGAAAACCTGAACGTGCAAGAAACTATGGAATGGACACAATAGCCAATAATATAAAAAATATTGAAAGTAAAGTTCATATTATGCTGAGTAAAATAGATTCCTATTTAGGTTCAGTTTTTGTAGGTACATTTACAAAGATTTTACCCAAATGTTTTGACTATCAAGTTTCAGTCCTCGAAGCCATGGAAGCCTCAGAAAAACCAAAATACAAGTATAACTAAACTTGCATAACCAAAATAAAATTGCAACGTGTCGATATGTTAAATTTAAATCTTCCTACGAAAGTATATTTTGTGAAACTTTTGTGGCGAGACGTATTTATTGAAAAGTTCGTCGAGACTCGATCGAAGACGTCCAATGGTGCGCGGATGGTTTAAAAACGTGTTTCTTTACTCGAGGGGACGAACGGTAACTGCGTTGAGACACTCGGGCGGCCGGAAATGTATTTGCAGGCGAAGGCATATGTGCCTGTACGCAATCGATTTTAAATAGGCGAGACTAGCGGCGGCAAATTGACAATGTGTCGGATGCAGACAACCGATGCCTCTGGCTAAAACTACCCTTCCGCGTTGCGAGACCCGTGGCCCGTTTCAGACACGACATTGCACGCCTGCCCTGGAAGGCCTTCCTGCAACCGATACTCCGCGCGGTTCATCCGTCGGCGGAATTTCTCGATCCCAATCCTCTATTTTATATATACTTCATTCATTTGCAAGGGAAATTCTTGCCATTTATTATGAATTTTCCCCACTGTTTTTTATTCCTCAAGCTTTTACTGATAACTTTTGTTTATTCTTCGTATATTTATTTCATTAATTTAGATCGTAGCTTATGCAGTCTGTTACACAGGGTGTCCCGTAACTGGTGGAACAAGTGAGTAAGAGGTGATTCTACGTAAAAAATTGAATCGAAAATATACAGTAAAAATTTTTCGTACGACGCTTTATTTTCGAAAAGAATAAGTTTGAAAATTTGTCTAGTACGCTTGCAATTGGACCAGCTTCAGCTCGACGGATTTTATTGTAGATCATACGCATAAGCGGAAAGCAAAATTGATGTAAGAGATATTATGTTGACGATGTTCGTCAACATTGCAAGAAGCACGGAAGTACTCTCCTACTCGGAACAGTAAGATACATACTAAAATCTAACCGTTTACCATGATTGCTTCTTGAAAAGTTGCTTTCATAAAAATTGACAAAAAAGAGATGAAATTTGACATACGACAAATGCAAAGTTTACAATAAAAGCGAATCAACTGTTATTCGAATAAATCCGGTTCCTCGAAAATTCGTCCGTTGTTCTTTGTTCGAAATAAAAATTCGCCCAACTTTGAGGCACGCCGGCGAGATGTCGAAACGCTTTTGCGCGAAATCGTGTTAAAAAGAGTCCATGTAAAACGGGGAAAACGGATTCGTTTCGTCGCGTCAAACGAAATGTCCGCGATCCTCGGGCGTCTCTATAGTTAATTTTTGTCGTAGGACTCGCATAGTTTCGCCCTCCGAATATTCGACGAATCAGAGGGCAGGCACTCAAGCTTCACCCTCCTGGGCCTCCATGCCGGCAGAAGTAATACCACTTTCGCGACGCACCGTGTGCCCCGCCTGGTCGAATTGGAACAACGTGCACGGGCAACAGGCGACACACAGGTAGACAGGAATTTCTGATATTACATACCAGAAGTCGGAATGCCCCCCATAACAATCCCGAGGGAGTGTACGAGGTTCTCCACATACGCCAGACATATTCCACGTCTAGCACGCCTACCTGGCCCTCTCGTCAGTGTCTCCTGTTTGCTACAAATAGGGAACCGTTCCGTCTATAGCTTCCTCTTTCCCTCTTCCTCGGCCTTGTGCCGTTTTCAACCCTCCACACCCCCCGCATCTCGTCGATTTCGATCCTTCGCGAACATCGGGGGCTTCTTTAACGAAGGAGTACTCCAATAAAATGCTTCCTTTCGGCCGGGGGCTGGAAACTTTCTATCGAACTCCAAACGCCGCCTGAGGGATTCCGAGTGAATGTTATTTGGATTTGTTCAACGATCGTCGGAGATTTCTTGCGAATCCTTGACAGATATTAGGGGAAGGTTGCATTGTTTCCATCGCGTTGGGAAATGGTCGAAATTAATACGCTATCGTCATTCGTCGCATGGGTTTTAACTATATTATCCGAACTATGTCAAGTATATTATCTAATGAAAATATTAATGTCGGGAGACAATGAGAGACAAGATTTCTACGACTTACCTTTGGGACAGATTAAAATAATCGCCAAGTTACGATACAGTTATTTTCTTAGTGATGAATTTTATTGTTAGCTCTTTGTCAGTTCGAATATTTCAAATAACAGCACGCTTTCACCGTTCTGTCGCTATATTGACTGAGTTATTACGCAGCAATTTCATCCAATACCTATGGCACGCTCTGTCGCGTCACTGTGGCTTGTACCGTCGTGCTGCCTGTATGCATACTCGTGTCGCACAGTTCACGATGGGATATCAATATTTTCTTTAGTATTTCTAAAATCTGCATGGTTTGTCGTGTGGTTTAACTGAAACGTGATACATCTTCGTGTTACTAGAGTCGAGCCCATTTTTTCCTCACAAAAAAAATGCTTTTATTAAAATAGATCCCCTTGCATTCTAAAAATCAATCAATTTTTTAATACAAATTACTATCAAAAACACATTCCCACTCGTTTCAAATTCACCAACAACACCTGAGCACATGCTGAAACTTCGAGCAGCTCCGAGTCGCGAGCAACAAGACACAGAAAATCGTATCCTGTTTCCGTTAAAAGAACCTGCCAATGAGCATCGTGGAGAGATCGCGTGAATCGACACTATCGCGATTTGTCAATGGAGTGTTTTGAACGCACGACATCTCCTCACTTATCACGAAAATGGGCTGCATGTTAAGATAGGTCGTTCCACAAGGATTTAGTGCCTTCGTTAAGCTGTAAGCTTCATTCAATTTTCTCCAATTTGTGGCAATTTGTGCTTACAGCACCCACATACTCTCGTGCCCCCACCCTTTAGCACCAAGCCACGGACGAGAGGTGCGAACGCGCGCGCACTCGCGTCAGAACACACACATGGACGTACACATAGCCACACGATCGCACGGACACGGTCCTCCAACGAGATTCATTCTCGCGTTTCTAGCTGCAACTCTTGAAAACTCTTTATCGTTTCCGAAATACCTGGCCAACTATACCGCGATCACAGTTGATCGCTGAAAGCTTCCTCCCGATAGATTTTCACGAAACCAATGGCCGCGCGCAACCCCCTGTGCAAACGATGAGATTACTTTACACGCGCGTCGCAACGCTAGAAACACTTTTTCGAAATTTTGTTGCTTGCCAGCTGCTTGATACGGTGGATTAGGGTTGTCCAGAAAGTTCGTGCAATTTTTAAGAAAAATTCAAAGGCACGTTTGAATTTTGATATACATTTATTGAATTACATAGGTACCATTTTGTTTCCAACCATTATTTGTTTTCAACCATTCCGATATATTCAGACCTGTGCCACCTACCAAAAATCGCCACGGACTTTCCAGACGAATCAATATTTAAGTGGAGATTATACAAATGTGAAGCACCAGTAATCACCAGGATCGTCGATTGAGCCGTTCACTGCACGAATCGAGTAGCTCTACTTTTTGAAAAATTTTAAATTTAAGTGTCGAAGCACTTGGTATAGTCATAACTATTTATATTTATAATAACTTTCCTGAAAAAGAAAGAACTTTTTCCAATATTTATTTGAATTTATAATATAAAGGGAATTTTAAGAAACAATGTACATTATTTCATCGCATTTCTCAACTTTTTGTTTTATGGGGTTAATCGATTTGTGCAATGAACGGCTCAATTATTTTTCAAATCTTACCATCGATGTCTCATTATTTACACACGATAGAAAAGATAAGAGCTCTTTAGCTACTTCTTTGTGAGACATAGTTTATTGACAAGATGAGTAAGTTTCTATCTCTATTAATTGTTGATCACCCAAAATCACCTGAACATGATGCACCTTCCGCGAGTGATTTAAAAGAAAAGCACGATTGATAAAGTTTGAATAAGCGTCAGTCGAGTAAAGATCGACTTTGTTTCTAATCGAAGTTTGTTTCTATCGAAGTATACGCACCGAAAGACATTTCTCATATTTCGTTAACTCTATTTATGAATCTATTAAATATTATTAGATCCACCTAACATTCCTCTTCGCACATTTTGAGAATTTTGTACCATCGCGCTCGTGCGAACGCGGAGAAGCACGCAATTACGGAACGAACCAGGTGGAAGTGCAAATTTTGATTTTCCAGTCGGCCCTCGGGCTTCGTTCCCGTCAGCTCGGTAACGAAATCAACGCGCGTTGCGAAATGCGGAGGCCCTGGGCGTGGATTGTCGAATGAACTTTTTAATAAATCGCCTATACCTAGGCTCCCTACCCTCCCCCCCTTACAGGTGCCTCTGCGTTAGCGGGTGGAAAAGGTGATTCCGAATAGCTCCGCACGCGTGCTTAAACCTTTGTCGGAGAAGTACGGCCACTCTCTGAAGTACCATTCCGAAATTATTACATTCTAGTGGGGTGGATATTAGCTGCGCGCGTATGCTTTCATTAGACGTTACCTTCGAGCGTTTCAATTTAACGCGGCAACCGCCCCCTCAGCCTCGTTCACAGGTCTATAATATCCGACCAAGCACTTGCCGACTCTCTGGCGTGCTTCATTTGGACGTCGATCGAGTTCCAGCCATATCTCACATTCCAGTTACGGCTACCAACGAGTTTCCGAACGGCGATGCCACGGTTTCTGCAAATATTTTGCCACTCGACGCACGGCCAGCTTTTGCTTAATTGCTCGCAGCCTGGACTCTGCCCGTGCGTTTGTGCTACCTGCGCGCTTTCCTGTGATCGGGGTACCGTTTGTGTCGTCCGCGACGATCCTCCGTCGGCGGACTTTCGGTTGCAGAGTCCTCGCGTCGGACCTCACTGGTTCGTGGTCTCGTGTTTGACGGGTAGGCCAGAGTCTTGCTATTGTCTTGGATCGTTGGTCTCTGAGAGTTTCTGAGTCGATCACTGAAGCTAGCCAATATGGAGAAATAACTTTAGGATGAAACTAATGTCAGAATATGACAAAGTGAATGAATAATCATATGTAAATAGTTAAATTCATAAAAGTTCCAATGTTTCGAAGAAGCCAAAACTCAACGATTCGTTATGGAAGTTGAGAAACCTAAGAAGTAGTCCTAAATTAGTAAAGGGAAGACCAAGAATTTCGTTTTTTTTTTTATCGAAAGATGAATACTCTTCGATACACAGAAATAAACATCATTTTAACGTCAGACACTTCGGAATAACTTCTCCTGTTTATTCAAAATTAAAAATCGATATTTTTTATCCCAAATTTCTGCACAATTCACGACTAACACGTGAAACATTTATCCGAAAAAAGAATCCACGCCCCCAATCGAGATGCGGATCGTTCAATAGAGGGAAAATTGGCAAATTGACGGAACGAACACTATATTCGACCTCGACGTTCTGCGAAAATATCCAATATTATAGATTTTCATTAAGAAGATTTTTATCGGATTGGGATTCTCGCGTTGAGTGTACCGTAAACATTAATACACAAATTAAACGAATTAAGTTTTTGTTTAAGCTACACATTCCGTGAAATATTTAGAGTGAATATCGTTGAGCAAATTGAACGAATTGAAATTTTATTTAACCTCTGGAATTTTGCGGATTTTTCGACTACTATGGATCGTAATCGAAAATTTATTTTTATTTTACCGTTCATGATTTTTGTTTTAACCTACAATTACGAGGACTTTGATGAAACTTGACTGAATTAATATTTCCTCTTTATATAAGTTATTTATTTCAACTTCAAATTCTCTCGATAAATTAATATCGAAACATATTCTTAAATTTATTCGTAACTGGCTCGTTTCGAAAGTTTTGCTTGCGTAGCAATCGTACGATAAGAATACGATTGAAATCACGTCGGTCTGGTTATTTCGATCTCGTAATTGTACTTGGTTCGCCTTCAGCTGCAAGCATTTTTGCGAGTGAGAACTTCCGTTTAATCCACCCCTGAGAACCGCTCGACGGAAACTTGTGGTCGGGTCTCTTCTTGTGTATGTTCAAAGTTTAATTAGTTTTTAGAATGTATTGAGCAGAGGCAGGTTAAGGTTAGTGCAAGTTGTAGTGACGGGACAATTTTACCAAGAAGTTTTTCAATTTTCTCGGCTCACGGACTTCCCTGGAAGAGGATCGGGGACGCCCCGACACTTCTCTCGTTATCCCCGATTTGTTTATTGTTGTCTCAAAGAATCCCGGGGAGGAAAGGTCTATAGAAACTTTCTGCAAATTGCCGTACTCCTCGAACGCCTTCGATTATCTTTGCTATTAATCTGATTAAATTCATTTTCTCGTGCTTACTGATTCTCTTCGTAGTATATTTCGTCATGTTCGACAATTTTGTTGGCACCTGAATGAAATAATAAACTTAATAACAGAGAGAGTCATAGAGTATCGCTGACGCAGGTTTGAATAAAAATGTTGAAACTCTGATTACGGCGAACCGTCTTCAGATTTGTCCCCTGATACTCGCTTTTTCTTTATCTCCATTTCACCTTCCGTTTCCCTCGTCCCTGACCCCTCGTTCTCCCTAACAGAACCGAGACTTCGTTAATGGAAATTGATTACCGCAAGAAGGCGATATCTGAATCACGTTGCTCTCTCCTCCAGACCCGCCGAAACTTTATTTCCTCCTATCCGTTCGCCAGTTCTTCGCGTTTCCTCGACCGACGACTTTCTTTCGCCATACTCGTCCAACTCTATTCTAAACAAATTTCTCTAATTTGCCTTCAGGTCCCCGTCGCAAAAAACTCTGATGAGAACAAATCAGTGCATGAAATTAACTCGGTATCAGTGCCTTCCAAACTAATATTTGAACGTCCATTTTACTCCGAAAATCAAATTTCCTTATCGAGTACCTATTATCGTGCTCTTCGCACAAAAATCGCCTATTCATCATGGCAGCAAAACTGAAACCTCCCTAACTGGTTAATCCCTGCACCAGTGGTAAACAATTCACGAAATTCCAAACGATGTAATCGCTCATCTAGTTATGGCGTGCGGAATCGTTCCGAAATGAAATATTAATGCTAATTCAACGATGCAAATTATCTTGTTTTATTTAGTGTTTCACTAATACGCAACAAAATCTCGTTGAAGTAGTATCGATAATGATAACTTAAACTAAAAATAAATTACCAACGTATACACTTTGTAGAACTATGTAATCCATTCCAAAGAATTTCAAAATTTCAAAGTAAATAAAATTCAACATCGAAATGGTTACTCTCGTGATCATATAATTTCGTGGCATTTTACGAAGGTTCTTTAATCAGGGAAGAGTATCAATTATCTCGTTGACGTTTCGTCGGAATTCTGTCGAGACGAGGAAAACTCGCCTCGAGGGACTTGAATCCGCCCGAGCTGCGTCCGAATAACGCGTTTACGAGTTCAAGGGTTGCTCTCCGTAGTGGATTAAGGCGAGACACATCAGTATGGGCGATAGACTCGATTTTAAACTCGTCACAAGTGGATTTAGCACCTTTCCTGATCTACGCAGCTGCCGAGGCCGGTGCCTGGCGATGCCGCGCAAGCTGTTATCCCGCAAGTCGGTATTCCTGATCCCTTTCCGCGGTGAGCTCTGGACTTACTGCTAAAACGTGGAAAGATTTACTTCGAAACTTAAGTCCCGGCTAAAGATTTATTACCGGCCCCTCGTATCGTCAAATTCTTGACTACTGCCGCGCACCGATGCAATGCTCTGCATTTTGATGTCTTCTTGCATCCAGCGAGATCTACGACGCGTTCGATCAAATCAGAATAAACGGTGGTTATTCGAATCAAAATTTCGAATAAATTTCGTCGAATAATGTCTACTTTAACTATATTTCAGAAGTTAATACTCAAAGTTTAAAATATACTTTAGATACTTTAAATAAAATGACGATGTTCGAGAAAAGCTCCAGTAATAATATTTTTTACATACCATTATGCTTAACGATAGCTACACTAATGCAGATTATAAAGCTCTCTTGTTGTTCTATTTCACATGATTTGGCGGTTGGGTGCCACGTCCACCATATTATCAAGACCTATTTATAACCCCTCCATATAATTAACCATAACTTTTGAATAAATAAAAATTTCATTACAGCTCCCTTCGTATACTTTAAGTCTAAAAACATTTTCAAAATTGCATACGTATTCTCTGGAAAAATAAATTATTCAAAGAGCCCCACCTTAAATTTCAATCCTTCCCAACGTCGTAACTTCTTCAACAAGCAAAATTATCCACCGATTTCACACCGTCAGCTGTTCGATCGATCAAGTTGACCACTCATCTCTGGTCAATTTCTCGCGACGGAGACTACGGTTCCCGTGAACCGCGCGTCCCGCTGTGTTTGGCTTTACAGGCACGTAAGTCACGCGTCGAGGGATGATTCCGCGTTGCGTGCGTTTCAGGGCAAACAATGGGCCAACCCCGGCCAGGGTGCGCCCTGCAAATACTATTCGATCGACAAAGTTATGTCCGCGTCGGTCGAGCAGCTCCCATCTAAGAACCTCGGACAATACATCCACCCCTAGAGGTTGCCTTTGGAGTTGGGTCAGTCATTCTACTTAATTGGGGCTTCGGGCGTGAAATGTTCACAAAGTCAAGTCGGAAGAAGCGACTGTCGCTGGTAAAGCGGTTGTCGGGATCATCGATGCTCATACGCGCATGGGAAACGAACTATACCGCGATGGAGGATCGAGTTGAAGGGTGCTGGCTTTTGGAAGTTGTGAAGTCGCTGTTGAGGACATGGAGGTATGTGATCACCTGTGTGACACGGTATATTGATTCACTCACCCATTTCTTTATCAGTTTTTGTTGGAGTTATTTGAAAGGAAACTTTAAGGAAGAGTGAAAACTAGAAGATGTAGTATACAACTATATAATTTCGAGACTGCGGGTTTTCATGCATTTATAGGAAATTTGAATGTGCAAGAAACTACACAAAATGCAAGAATATATAAAAGATTGAAAGTAAAGCTCGTATCATAATATTTGCGGAATAATACAAATTCTTATTTGGGTTCAATTTTTGTAGGTACGTTTGCAAAGATTTTATTTTGTATAAAGATCCGCAGTCTAATTATGAGGATAAGTATGAAATTAGCTATAAATTAGCTATAATCGACGTTTTTTTATTGCTGTTGAAACTAAGTGTTGAGTCAAGACTGTGTTTCAGAGCACGACAAGCTCCCGAACTAGTGGCGCTACTAGGAAATGCCATCGTGACACAATTGAGTTTCCCTAGGCACCATTTGGTCGTGGTGCCCAGTCCTGGACGCTGAAAAATTAATTTTCTTTTCCTATTTTTATTCCTTTTATTCCATATGTAAGCAATCGTGAAATATAAATGGCCATAGAGTATCAAAAATTGATGGTTTTAGCGAATAATATGAGCGGAAGATGTTTATATCTTCATATCTATTTAGGAGAGATGTAGAAATTGCGGTTCCTCGATACCAGCTAGGTTAAACTTCGATTCAGGTCAAATTCGCTATGTGCGCCCCCGTGTTATAGGGCGAGCAGCTACCCCATTGGATTAGGAGACCCCATAGAGGGAAAAATGTAATATAAAAGGCTTACCGGCTAAGCTGTTAATATGTTGTACGACGATGTGTCCGAGGAGGAACTATGTATACATTACACAGCTCAAACATATGTCTTTTCTGATCGCGTTTGCGCAGGGAATACAGAGATTGCGGTCACGATAGGGACAATTCTATTTATTTTTCGTTTAAGCAATATTATCGCGCTTCTGACTGCAGCAGATAACGAATACTTGTACACAATTTTTATTGTGAGAACATGTTTATTTACATGATATTTTATTATGAGAACTATAGTTTGTGAGTTTTCCAGTATTAATTGAAATGATGTTCTATATGTTCCGTTTGCTTATTATAAAATTATGTTTATTTTATTATGAGAATACATAGTTTCAGAATTTTTCAGTATTAATTGAAATGATGTTCTACTTACATTTTATCTATGTATATAGATTAATCATATACTTCCATAATTAAGAAATCAAGATGATAATTGGAATAAAAATAATAACAATTACACCTTAGAAATGATTCTCGAGAAGTTATTCTTAGAATAATCTGACGATTATCGACGGTTGGATTGAATCCCGATAACCACGTCAAAAAGGAACTAGCTCGAATCTTTTTCTGTCTTCTTAATAAGTAAAAGGAAAGGATGCGATTGATTGATCATTTTACGTGTCAGTACAATTATAGCATCTTTGAACTATATATCTATAATCTATTGTCGAATCGATTCCATCTTTCGAGCTGTCTGTGACCTTTACGAATTTCTCCAGTATCTGTTAAACTGAGTAGGCACTTGAAAATCATAGAACATCTCTAACATTAATCAGTGATTCAGAATTGAAGGGGTAAGAATTGACCTACCCCTCTCAATATTTATTTCTATCTACTCATGCCGTGATACTCAGCCCCTCGATAACCAACCCGAAACTCAATTTTCTTCGATCTTATCTCGTTTAATTAACAATCGTCGACTGAAGATTCCCTGCGATTAGTGAAAAAAAACCGTCCACCCCTCGAAATTGCTACCTGTCCTTATACCTGTCAGTTGGAATCGAGTCTGCGCAACGGATGGTTATCGGGGTTAAACGGAACGGACACACTAAACAGAGTCTTGGCGTAGACAACACTTAATATATTTGCGTTTGAATTACGCCCCTGCCTACGGGCGTCGAAGAACCAGAAGGGCGAAAACTGAGGGGCCGACGACTGCCACGCGCCGTCGCGTGCCCCAAAAACTAATTGAGATATGAAATTTATTTGGCGTCGAGTTGTCAGACCTGATATCCTTGATGAAAACTTCGCAGCCAGTTTTCGAATTTATACCCCCGCGTGTCTCGATCCGAAGATGAATGCCTTGCTTGTTATTAACACTTTATCTACCGAGCTATTTAGAAACAATCTTTAATTCAAAAAAGAATTTTCTATATATATATGCCAATCCAGCCTGATAATAATTCCTCAATATTGTTACTAGACACATTGAAAGCCACGTCTGTTTCCAAACACTAAACATTGTAAGTAAACAACCATCAACACAGTAAATAAATTCGAATAGCTAAATACTGCAATTAAAAAGCCTATAAATAGGCTCCCGGTAAATAAATTGTTAAATATTCGTTAAATAATCCCTGAGTATTCGAAAAGATCCATCAATGAGAAAACGTCTCACTTGCTTCCATGGACCAATCAACGCGTTAAAAATTCCAGAATTTACTACACCACCATCTTCGTCGACGAGACACCTTGTCTGCGCGCCTCCATGTTTGATGGGTACTATAGCTTGAAGAGGTATTTTAACCAACAGTATCAAACTTGTTACGTGCCATGAAAGGTTGATGGAGATTCTTTAAGGTCGCTTCCGGCGGAAAACCTGCAACCTCGTGAATTTTCTTCTAACCAGACGATAAAAAATTCACGGTGCAATTAAAGGATACTCCCAAGCCCTCCACGCAGCGTCGACCCTTGATATTGACGCCTGGAGGTAATGGAGAAACCGGCCTTTATAATAAATAAATGTTTAAGAAGTAATTGATCCATACCTTCATCGAATTCTTCTGGGTATAGAGTTTCATACGAACGAGTGATGAATCAGCAATTCTCAAGACAGCGCAGAGATACGTCGATGAATATAACACGGTGAAACCTCTATGAGAAGAATCATAACAAATAGAATTAATGAAAATAATCAAGCTAAACTGAATGTTTGGGTTACCATCGTTTCTTCCGTGATATACATGGAAGTAATACTTGGTCTTGGATAATAGAAACTGGACTAAGTTTTCCCATACTCCAAAGCAGTTCTCCCGTGGCATTTTTTTCTTCCCTCTCCTTCTCCGCAAGAAAATTTCTCTCCAATACACCTTTATTATTCAAAACAATTTTTATTCAAAAGTACCTCCTCTAAATTCACTCTTGCACCCTCTCTAATGGTTTCGATCCTCGTCCACCGCGCCAGCCACCACCTGGAGATCGTTCCTCTATTTTGGTGCGCGAAATTGAATGTTTGGGTTACCATCGTTTCTTCTGTGACATACATAAAATCTAATCCAAATACCGATGCCTATAACAGAAGTAATGCTTAACCTCAGATAATAGAAGCCAGACTAAGTTCTATCATACTCCAAACCAGTTCTTCCGCAGCATACTTTTCTTGCCTCACCTTCTCCGCAAGGAAGTTTCCCTCCCATACACCCTTTATTATTCAAAACAATTTTTTTCAAAAGTACCTCCTCCAAATTCGCCCTTGCACCCCCTCTAATGTTTCGACCCTGGTCCTCCGCGCTAGCCACCACCTGGAGGTAGTTTCTCGCACCTACCTGGCGGGCAAGCCTCTATTTTGGCGCGCGAAATTAATCGCCGCCGTTCTGTCATTTCGATTTTGATCTTAACGGGCGGGAGCAGCGAGGCGTTATACGAGGCCGCTCGGTATAGGTAGCAATCCGGCAGTCTGCAGTTAATTTAGAGGCCATTTCCTCTGTAAATAGCCAATAAAAGCACGGTGAGCGCGCGAGCGCGCGACCCGCTGAGCGCGAGGGCGCTGGCTAGGCGAACGACGCGAGAGGGTGCTCGAGGGGGCAGATGTCGAGGAGGGACGGGAGCGAGACGGGACGCAATATTATAAAATTTAATGTCTTGGTTTACGGGCCGCGGAGCCGGCTATAACCTCGCCCCGATATTTACTGGGCAATCGCGGGCTATATTGTACGCCGATCCAAACCCCCTATCAACCCCCAGCCACCCTTTTCGTCCTTTTCACCCGTTGCACTACGCGTTGTTCCAGGTTCGACCTTCGGCTTGCCCCATCGGCTTTTCGATTAGGCCCCGCGATCGTCTCCATTTCAGTCTTACAGTTCAGCTTGGCGCGTAAGTGGCACTCTTGAAGGATCTTGAATTTGGAGACCGCTGTTATTGGCGTCTGCGGTTGGAAAATGAACTGAAAGTGCAAACGAAGTGAGGTATTTAACCCTTTACTGCCCTTTGTCGAGTCGGACTCGACAGAGTTAAGTCAGCTAGATGTAGTAGTGTAATATTGTAGTTCCAAAAACGTTAAATTATATATTCATATTTCTATTTATATACATATTTGCCTTATTCATGAGAAAGAATGTATAAATAAGACAAATCAGATAAATATGAATGGTCAAAACGTCTTTAAGAAAATGTTTGAGGAAGACATAATATAATAATTGAATTCAGTTTGGTTTCTACTGCAGACGATAAAAGAACGTACCAACGCATCCTCTTTCATTAAGCTAATTTTTGGTGAGCGACACTGAAATTGATTAATACGGTTTTATTATAAATTAAATCCCTCTTCTTGATGATAGCCCTGTCAGAAAGGTACCAAGAAGATTGATGCGCAGATCACTGCTAATTAAATATACTCGCCAGGAAATGTAACCGCTCCGAGCTGTCTTGTACGCGAAAATATATAAATGACTCACTTTACATGCAACCATAAGTGAAAAGAAAGCTCCACGCTTTCATTCATCAAGATTTCACGGCTCCCTTCAATTAGCTCCATCGACCTATTAAGTTCCTACCCGTAAATCATTAACACGCGCCGCGTTTCTTGACCGTGCCGTTTCTTTCGGCTCTTAACAGTTAATATATCATATTTACTGTACCAAATGTCACATTAGCTCGCTCTTCGAGTGTCACCTGCATCCAGGATACACGATGAATGTTCTAAACGCGAACGGTTTGATGTAACCGTGACCAACGAGCTGATCCGAGCGGCAAACAGGAAGTAGTTTAATTTAATTTCAAGAAGAGTCTACGGATCGTTGCCCATGAAAGCATTTAAGAATTCAAGAAACCCGATTTCATGTAAATATCGTCTTAATGCAGTCGATTCCGAGAGATTTAAAATAGTTGTTTCATCGACTGGATAAATGCGTTTAAATCGAGCCCACTGAGATACCAACGTCTCTCTCAATAATTGTTTAATGAATTTATAGGGAGTATAAATTAAGACTGAGTATATAAAAAAGAATATCTAATAAAATGTGTATACAATTTATTATTACTTTACAATTACTTGGTATTATTCGAATGTTACATTCGAAGATGACCGTGTAGGTCTGGGTCTTCGCTTACTAATCGAATCCATAAAAGAGCATAGTTTTGAGATTACAACCTAAAGTGTCACAAAATTTCAACTTTCCCAAAATGCTGGAATACGCGCACGAGACAAATTATTTATTCTGTTTTTAGGGAAAATTCATAACGGCCGCGATCGCGACGCTCGTCGCTAACGTAAATCAGTTACCAAGGGTGGAAAAGGGGTGGTGAGAGATACGTGCACGCTGGACAAATAAAGAGACTTTGTAACACGCACCCGCCTTTCCCGTCGACGTTAGGAAAACTAACGACGAAGCCGGTATAAGAGATAGCGCCTCCGAGGTGAAGCAGGTAGCCCAGGCACTCTTTGAGTTTACCTCGGAGCGCGACTGTGTATAGCTCGATCCCCTTTTTTTCCTCCCTTTTTCCTGGGAACAGAAGTATTTTTACTCGTGATATAACGTCTGCGGCAACTCCTATCACCCCTCCACCGTTGGATCTTGAAGAGGACGTCGAGCCAAAGGAAAAATCTCGTCGAGCGTTCAATACGGAAAATTAAATATCGCATGCAGCGAGAGAATATCGGTAAAATTATTAACAGCCAGCTGAATGCGACGTCTGAGACGGGGATGCTGTTCGAATGAAAGAATTATTTTAGTGCTTCCTGTAGTAACACTGTTTTGTATTATTTGTCAAGCCAGTAATAAACCAGAGTCCTGTCGACGCCTCGTACAACTGTAAGGGTAGGAAGACTGTCTATCGGGGTACATCTTCGTTAATAAAACAATTGTCTAAGTTTATCTAATAATGGTTACAACTATTTATTAGATAGTAGAAATTCCACCTTTCAATTTGCATTTTGTTTGAAACGAATCCGACAACTCCATGCTGAGCTACAACATTTTAAAGTTTCTAGTAGAGCAATAAATAAAACAATTGTTTAAGAGTACCTAACAATGGTAATAACTATTTATTAGATACTAGAAATTCCAACCTTCAACTTGCATTTTGTTTGAAACGAATCCGACAACTCCACGCTGAGTTATGAGACTTCGAAGTTTCCTATTTAATATAATACGTATACATATAAATGATTGATCCAGCAGTGGCCTACATAAATTCCTGGCAAGGACACGCAATTCCGAGAAATACTATATAGTAAACATAGGAGTGCAATTCTTGGAAGGAACACCCCCTGAATTTCCGAGAAGTAGTAGTAAACATTGTAGTATTTCTTGGATGGAAAACCCCTCTATGTTCTTTAGAGGAGACACAGATTTATTTATAGTTCCTTTCGAAGGATTTTGATGAAACTTGGTATACAAAGGATTTGGGGTCGCTGATTTCAAATCTGCAATCAGAATTTATAAAATCAAAATGGCGGATCCAATATGGCGGACAAAAATGTGAAAAATGATTCGATTTGGATGAAACTTGGTATAAAGGGGTTTTCGGGGGCACTGATTTCAAATCTGTCCTCAGAAATTAGACATTCAAAATGGCGGACCATATATGGCGGATCAATATGCGGAAAAGTGATTCGATTTAGATGAAACTCGGTATACAGGGGTTTTTGGAGTCGCTAGTTTCAAATCTGAAATCAAAATCTAGACATTTAAAATGGCGGATCCTATATAGCGGATCAATATGCGGAAAAGTGATTCGATTTGAATGAAACTTGGTATACAGGGGTTTTTGGAGTCACTGGTTTCAAATCTGAATTCAAAATTTATAAATTGAAAATGGCGGATCCACTTTGGTGGCACGAATGAAAAAGTAACTGGATTTCGTTTTATAAAGTGAAATTAATGACAAAACAACTTTCGTCTTTAATCTGCGTTTACGAAATATGTATTCAGCAGTTTCATTCTCCAAACATGGTTAATTTCGGTAGGAATGAGATTCGCCTAAGCGAGATCTACAGATGGTGTCATCTATCGAGTCGGTTCATTGTCTGGTTTACTAGACACTCATACGCAGACGTCACTAAAAGCAAAGCTACTAGCTTTAGCTAGTTAGGCTAAATTTATCACCATGTTATTCCCGTACCTGTACAGGACTAAACGCACTTCCACCATCCCCCGTGCAGTACTCGCAGGACATCTATCCCGCTATCGCCGCGATCTCTCTCTTAAAATCACCCCGTTCCGTCAATCAATCCCCGATCATGAACCTCTCCACCGAATAGGTGCATCGTCCGAGCAATATCTGTTCATTATCGATCATTTAGTCTATTATGTCTGGGTTAGAATAAACGGTACACGTTTACCTGCTCCGCGGTACCGAATACACTTTGAATATCCGAAGTCGGTACTCGCAGGACACCTAACCTATTTTCGCTACAGTCTATGCTTCGAAGCTACCATGCCGTGTCTATCAATTCCTGATTATCAAACCCTCAGGATCGACGCGACGTTCGAGCTGTCTATCCATTACTTGACAGCAAGTTATGTTTGGGATAAACTACATTCATCACTTTAGCATACCTGCTCCACGGTAAATTCTAATCATCTCGTAATATCTCGAGTCAAGAAATCTCAAAATGTTTTGCAGGGCTGCGAAGATTGATATGCATCGACAATTAGTAAATTTTAAATGTCTTCAGTGTCTTAAATATCTTCAAATGTTTGAAGTGCCTTGAGAATTCTTAATCTTCCGGATGTCTTAAAAGTCTTGAATGTTTTCAATGTCCTGAAATTGTTAAAACTCCGTTTGAAAGAATATACGCCATCTCCATGCTCACGGGACACCCAGCCTATTATCAGAAGTCCTCCCTAAAACCCACTTTGCATGCCAGCTGATGATCATCCCTCCAGATCTACGTCCAAGCACCATCCCTTCGATATCCTTCATTTATCCTCAGCATCCGCGTTAGACACGATCAACTTGCGAGCAGACACGGCGTCCTTTAATTTTTTATCATCCCGCGGTGTAACGCGTTTTCAGGATGTCGGAGATGTTCGGAGCGTGATGTATAATGGCCGTTGCAAAGGGCTCTTTTCCATAACGAGGAAACGGAAGGCTGTGTTCTGTTCGTGGCTGGACGATATAGGTAGGGGAGGTTGGGAAGATCTATTTTTGCTGGATAGTCCGGGCTGGTCTTTCTCCGTATCGTGACGTGGTTAGGTGGGCGGGCGGGCCCCGCCGCGCCGTAGAAACGGCAAAACACAAGACACGGAGGAACCGACGGCGGCGGAGGAATCAGGCGGAGGAAGAGCAGAGGCAGGAGCAGGAGGGAAAGGCCAAGCGAGGTAGCGACGTCACCCACGGAAATCAAGAGTAATGCCAACACGAAACTGCACTACCCCTCGCGCACCCTTGCCAACCACTCTCCTTTCTCGCTCCATTCGTCCTACACCTTTCTCCGTTCCCCTCCCCCTACTCTATGCTTACTCTCTCGCGGCTGGCTGCTCCTCCGTCTCGACCCCTCGGCTAGCCATCCTTTCTCTCGCTATCATCCCCTATCGCCATCTCCCTCGATTCAGTCTCCCTCTAGCCGGCAGGAGTCTCTTCCCTTCCTCGAGCCACCCTGCTGCCGCATCTCACCTCGCGATCTCACCTACCCCCGGGGAATAACCCCCTTCCTATTGTACGGAGCAACGCCAGGGAACGAATAGAGGAGCGACAGAAAACATAGAGCACCGCGGAGCTATATACGAGACCCGCGGACGAGGGTACGGCTCGAATCCGAGAATTCCAGGCTTCTTTTCCGCGTTTCATCCCTTTTTTACCCTCCCCCCCCCCCCCCCGTCTCCTTCCGGCGTCAACACCCCGCGAGCGCCATGTCGCGCACGGACGTTCTCTGCGCGGCGCGGAGTAACGCGTGCATCCTTGAAAGCCGCTGACGATGGATACCGTGTGCCGGGACTAGATTTGTAAAAATAATGCCCTCGTCTGACTGAGACGAGGATAACGCACTGGAACAGTCGGAGGAACGTTGAGGTATTTGCACGACGCTTTGCCTGAGAATCGTAGCGTATGGTTGCTCCAGCGACGTCGATAAAAGAAATGACTTCGGTAGCTTTGCCTTTCATGGCTGTTGAATACTACAGGAGGGAAGTATTGCCGTCGATCAACGTTTCAGGTGTTTTTTTTTTGCGTGTATTTTGAGGATTTGTGGAACCCTGAGTCTGGAAATGAATTGATTACAAAATTTGATACGTATAGATATCTACAGTCAGTCCTATAAGTATTCGTATCCACTTTGTCTTTTAAAGAAAGTCTAAATTAAATGTCAAGTTTGATATTTCCAAATAAATTCTTATTATAAATATATTCATGCGTATTTGCGTATCTATCACTTAATTTAGGCAAACTACTTCAATAGACATAGGGGATACGAATACTTATTGGAGTGACCGTATGTGTTTGTTCATTGGCCTCTGTTTGGATCGTGTCTCAGGAGTGTTTCACACAAAAATAAGGGAATTAGTAACGATTTATCTACATATACAGTAATTTTAAGAAAACTAGAAAACTGGACAGACAACTTTCCAATCCTTAATAATAAACCACGTTATCGGGTCGTATATGCTAGTCAATCGTGGCTCGTAAAGTCGCAGAACTGACCTCGATGATCCCCAAGCAGAAAACGAAAGTGAGCTGGTGTCTCAGCGAAATCCCGCCCCCGAAAATGTGGCCATTCGTATGATCGGCCGTATCTGTGCATCCCCTGTAACGGCTCCCAGAAACATCTTTTAATATACACTATATCTTCGAAGAGGCCTGGGGATTTCCTTTCGTTCCCCTTGTTGGAAAAAATACACAGGTCCGCCGTCTTAAATCCATCATTACGCGTGTATTAACCTCGTTCTGCACCCCAGAGACTGATAAGAGCAAACGTTTCCGTCACGTTTCGGGCGATTCATTTTTATTTACTAGACCATTAAGCTGAATAGTAATCTATGTCTTTGGTTTGAACTTCTATTTGTGGGTGATCCTTGGAAAATTGAATTTATTAATTGTGTGGGGATGCAAAGTTATGGAAATAACCGTGCCACTAATGTAGAATGTATAAATATTCCATATCCATTCTACAAATCTAAATCACAGCTTTCACATATTCCAAATACTTCTTCCAGTATTAAATGCCTAGAATTCGATGCATTAATTCATACACTTGACGCTTCTAACAATAACCAAAAACGAAAACAGATCGAAACAATCGATTTAGCTTTTAGTTCATTATACGGTATCGTCACGTTGCCGATTTGCCTGTCATCCTTTCTCTGACACTTTCATAACAAAAGAACCTTCTTCTTCCAAATTGATCTCCAGAGTTAGGTGAAATATTCATATCTGTCATCGCTGCGGATGCTCTCCCCCTGTTTTCTACTTTTTTGGAAAATATTCATCACAGGAAAACGATAACCGTCTCCGATCTTGCGTGCACGAAACTCGCTGTTATTTTTTAGTTTATTCTTAGCACTCTCGCGAAAACACCGAGAATACTGCATGTCACCATTTGTCAAGGAAAAATGCTGTCCACATTTTCGTCTATTTTAAGCGCGGTGGACAAAGATTTTTCGAAAAACCGCATCGCGGCGGCGGAATTAACGAGCGCAATCGCCCGTAAAGCAAACAACACGCGAGTAAGACGTCAAGGGAGCGTGCACGCCGCAGGACGGATCTTCTCGGCTTGTATTGCAGCAGATTAAATTAATTTCGTCCAATTAATTGGTAGTTAAGATGTTTAGCGTTAAGTGAAAGAGTCTAGTCCCTGTCCGTCTACCCCTCCGCCTTTCACCCTCTTATCCTCAACGCGCCATCTCTTACCCTTTCTAATCTTCCGTTTGCTTTTCCCGGTAACGTCCGAAAATTTCCAAACCACAGATAAATTTACAAATTGAACGAAAAAATGAATAGTATTCGTGTAGATTAATCTGTAAATTAAACATTGTTCGCATAGGTTCGAAACAATTGGTAATTTAAGGCAGGAAGTGACACAGCGATACAATCGACGCAATTTTATTACAAAATGATAATTTTTACAACAAGTCGTGATAAATACACGTGTCAACGACGAATAACAATAAACTTCTATAATAATTAAGTACGTACGAAGTTTGCATTGCTAACAACCCTCGAGTAAACCATCACTGGAAAATGTAATATCTTACTGTATGATAATAATCGCTTGAGAAAAATTAAATACATTATCTACAGGTCAAAAATAAAAATGTAAGAAATGAAACAGACAAAAGTGATCAGTTTGGCTGATCACCACGCGCTTACTTAAAAGCTAAGATGAATATGACACTAACGAACACTTGATGTGATGAAGGGATGAATCCATCAGGATTATCGTGAAATATCGCCAATTTGGTTTCGTCGTATTAAATGATAAAAAAATTTTAAATACGCAATTATAAATATTAAATCAAAACCGAAACTTTGGTCCACGACGTCCTCTAAAGGACTGGTCAACAAATATTTTTTGGAGTTTTACCATCAGTGGTAAAACTAGGTTTCTATGTTAGTTGATAAGTTTCCGTCGTTCCATAAAAAGATTCCGTCCTTACCAACGCATGGTGTTTCTATCAAACACCGTAGTTCCGTACTAGTCGGTGGTAATGTCAAAAATACTAAATATGCTACTTAGTAGATTGTAATACTACTGCTAAGGCAACGTATTGCCATTCATTATTGAGTACTTATTCAGCAGATCCAGCTCCGATCTGATCAGCTGTGCCAACCTCTTCAGCGCCTGAAAGGAAACAATTGGAGCATTAATAATACTTATCAACAGATGGTAATATTTACGAGGACAAAGTATTCTTTGTTTAAAATTTTCTCAATCGTTCATCAGAAATGTAAATATCCAATTAGTCAAAAATGAGAAAAGAATAGAATAGAATCTTCATGTTATCAATGTTTAAAGTATCCTTGACAAACGTGACAGTTCCAGAAATGACGTTCAAATGTAAAAAACTTAAATAAACCAGACTGTTGAGTTTAATCGAGGCATTCAATGAGTCGTACCAGATCCATTTCTTCGTAAGTCGCCTTGGAGAAGCTCGCCCTAATAGCGTTGCAAGGTTTGCTGGGATCCGTCATGAACGCTGCGCCAGGCGCCATAATGACGCCTATCTTGACTCCCCTTTGCATGATCATCTTCCAAGTGTCCTCGATCCCGTGCACTTTGATCCACAGGAAGAAGCCCCCGCTTGGCACCGAGAATTCTGCCAGGCCTACGGTGCAGAGAATTTGACGTTATCGCATTTGCCATAAAGTCATTCGCAATTTAATTAACTTTGAACAATCTCTGCGTATCGATAGCGACTATGAACTGCGTGTCGAGAGCTCGTCGTACACGGAGACTACTTATAAGTACTCCTAATTAGACTTAATTAAATTAATCCCAAGATCGACCTGTATCCTTACTTCTGTAGCAACTGTTTACTGTTTTCTATTGATGGACGAGGTCATGCAAGAACAACGAGATTTAATTAACACGTTGACTGCGACGTTCGAATTCGTGGTTGCTACCACGCGGCGGAAGGAACGGAAAGAACGGCGGGTAGCAACAATAGAGGTTGAGAAGCAAGACGGCGGAAAACATACTTTTTTCTTTTCCAAGACTGAAACGGCCGAGAAAGTAAATAGACGGACTAATGATGAGCCCATATAGCAAGTTTCAAGCCGAAACATTGAAAATTCAAGGGTTGGGAGCGTTCTAAAAGGAAGAAAGAATAAAACGCACACCGTGCGTCCGTCACAGTCAACGTGTTAAAAATCGGTACTGTGTTCAAAAAATACTTTTTTTCTGTTTTCCGACAGTTGAAAACTGATTTATGGATACGAACCATGCAAATGTTTCTCAGCCAAGGCTGAGATAATGTCCCTGCGCTGTTTGTAGAAACACCTAATCATCATAAAGTGGTCCATCAGTTTGTCGTATCCCCAAATTTTCATCAGCTTGTACAGTATCACCTAGAAATAGCGAAAAGGTCATGAAGCAACCGTTCGTTTCTGATTCGAGCTTTGATAATGGTCGATCGAGTGTTAACGTCGCCGATAAGAGCCGACACGCGCCACCGTCGAACGATAATCGCGCGAAGCGTGCGAAGGGGCCGATATTTTTCTCCGTGTTTCATCATATGGGGAGAATAATATTTACGACGAGGATATCTTTATGAAGCGTGCAGTGACATACGTTTTCTTGATAACATTGAACTACAGTGAACCATAAAAGTATTTCTTCTTCGTCTGTCGATATCCTTTTATGACGCACGCTATTTGTCGATGAAAGTATTTGTTAAAATTAGAGCCCCCATTTATACGTGTACGCGTGTACACGGTTTTCACGTGTAACACGTAAAGTCGTGTAGAAATCCGTGTAGTAAATACCCGTGTCCATATTACATGGATACACGTGTATTATACGGTTACAATTATTCTGAATTATTCTTTACAGTTAATACATTGCAACAAAAATATGAATTAATTAATTACACGTGCACGGGTGTAATTACCACACTTGTCTGATATCCGTGTCTCGTAAGCGTTTAAACGTGATAGATGTGACACGTGTATCCGTGTATCGCATTGTACGTCTTTTAGACGAGAGCTCTAGTTAAAATATTAATTAAGGTATCCTGCTAATTGATATCAGCCTCTTTAAGAAATAATAGTTTAATGTACATTTATGGCTAATTGGCTATTCGCTGCCTTGGTACGACTTCAGTTTAAATAAGAACATCAAAAACGTTGAATAAAAGATTTCAGAACTATGTTTTATAATTGTAATGCTTTCAAAAACAAATGGTGGAGAATTGTTGCCCAAGGTGAAGTTTTCATTGGAACTTATCTACACATGATAATATCAAGACTTATCGTGAAATGTGTTTCGTATAGGGGTAGATTACCCCTATTCGAGGGGATGGAACCGACTGTACCAGCGATGGAAAGTGTGTACCAACCTGGGATAACGTTGGTGCGTGAAGGTGGCTGCTCTGCATATGGAGCTCTATGCTCGCTATCAGTGGCGCTGCAGCTGTGATGAATCCTAATCTGAGACCGCTGCTCAAAACTTTCGAGAAGGAATCCAACCTGATCACACGACCTTCTGTGTCCAGCGACAGGAATGACTTTGGTTCCGTCTGTACATAAGATCAATTACGTTTCACTCACAACTGAATTCTACCCATTTCAGAATTTAATCACTTTTTCCACTAACACACGGATACCTTAATTAGCAATAAGAAATTAAGTTTCCCGGAAAAAAATTAATTATTTCCACTCAATACTAAAGTCAACAGCATTTCTCCTCAAGTATTTAAAGATTCCAAGAACAAAGGTTCACACCCTTCACATACAAAACTATCTTAGCTCGAAAATCATCAGAAGCCATAATCTCAAAAATCAGGGTCACCAGAGCCTCCAAAAGACCTCGACATAACCAAACCACGAGAGTATTTAGGCAACCCACGCTCTAATCGCTTCCAGTTGCCAAAAGGCATCGGAAAATAAAAACAGGAAACGTTACTCACGTCTTCGAAGTGCAAGAACTGGTAAGGATCGTCGTCGATGATCAGGAAGTTGTACTCGCAGGCTATCCTGTAGATCTCCTTCCGCCTCTCCAGGGAGATAACAACGCCAGTGGGATTCGACCCAGTGGCGTTTATGTACATTATCTTCGGCATTTTCTTCCCCGAGAGCTGCCTGTTCCTCAGAGTTTCCCTGAGAATTTCCGGATCGACGCCTTGCTCGTCCTGGGGAATGGCGATCAACTCCGCCTTGTGGGGGGCGACCTGTAATCGAGAAACGATTCCTTCCGAGTCTGCTTTCGATATCTACCTTCGTCGATGCAGAGATTGGGAACTGGAAATTAAGAGGATATACTTCGGTTCTATTGTTCTTTAGGGTGGTTAATTTTAATTCAAACATTTTGGCCCACAACAACGAGCGAGACTCGTGATGAGTAATTTGGGGCCATAAACAATAAATACGAGTCTGGCTCGTGGTATTTCGCTCGGACTTTAGCCTTCCTGTTTACTATGGCCCGAGCAATTGGAAGATAGCGTGCTATATGTGCGCTATATTTATTTATGAATTGAATTAATACTACAGCTAGGAGAGAAAAATTTACAGAGAAAAATTTACAGCTAGGAGAGAAAAATTTACAGAGAAAAATTTACAGCCAGGAGAGAAAAATTGGGGTCCCTTGACAGAAGAAAAAGAAGCATTCGGGTATATCTAAGCAGTTTAATCATTGAATTAAAACAAAAATAATAATAATGAATGCTCCTTTTTGAAAAAGATAATAACAGAACTACGTTTGACAGTACCTAAAAGTGAATCAAATTATAAACTACATCTGAAGTCTAAATACGTGCGAGAAAATTGTATTCTTTCGTTGAGGCGTTAAAATTTGATCAATGGGGGTTCGCGTGTACGATCCTGAGGAAGATCGAATGTAAATAGAGAACGGGAGAGAATTACTGACCACACTTTCCACACCAGGATAAAACGGATCGTGCACCAGAAGAGGATCACCAGGGCCGATTATAGCCTCGAGAGTTTTGCTTAATCCGTCCTGAGCTCCGGAGACGATCACAATGTCGCGGCTTTCCCACAAGGGAGGTGCGTGCATCCTTCTCTGAAACTCCCTCAGGCTCTGAAACCAATTTAATGTCCAACGTCGTTAAACATATTGGAGGCAATTGCATTATTCCGAGGAAAAAGGAGAACGAAGAAGCGACTGAGGAGAGAGAACCCGAGGATCTGGCACGTGGTCCACGATAAACAGGAATCGTTTACTCGAAACTTCGTTGACTAGACTTTATCGTGTTATGTGACGCGGGCGTGTCATTGTTTATTATAAATTTAATTAAATGAATACTTGGAGTGGTGGCACTGTCATTGGAACGGTAGAAGGAAGAATTTTGTTATTGAAACTGTTGTTTTAATTAAGCTATCGATTAACTTTTCGCTGTTCTATTAAGTTACTTATTATGCGAATTTCTGTCTATCCTTTTGTATATCGATAAATATTTGTTTATTTATGCTTTAAAGATGAAAAAAGAAAGAATATTCGTATCATTGTTTAAAAAATTATGTGATATAAAATGAAAAGAAAATTCACGCAAATAGTATGGTCCCATCTGTGTCCAATCTGATGTAAGAAATAATATAACATGCATAGAACCTTAGCGAGATCAAATCAGACCATATACGTGTAGACTTTAGAATCGAAGATTATAATGGGTTATAGCATGAGATTCTGCTAGTATTCAGTATCTGCCAGAAGTTATTTCGCTCACACTCTAGAATGCTTGAAAGATATACTCCGGCAGGAGTATTATTAAAACTCGCCATTATTGAAACATTTTATTTCCCAGACATTGTTTTAGTACATTATTTTCTATTATTTTTGTGACACATCCTAATTTTAAAAATTCATGTAAAAGATGATACAGAGACCTATACTATAAACTATTATTCCGAAGGAAGGTTAATTGATGAAATTCAGTTTTTAATTACCTGAAGTAACGGTGGGTAGCCTTGTGTAGGGATATATTGCAAAGCAGCGGCAAGTTCCTTTTCGTTGAGAACGAACGACGATCCATCGTTAAGTTTGATGGAAATTTCTGTGAAAGGGAACGTTTCTTCGTTCGGCATTCCTTCTGCCAAGGAAACCACGCTACTCGGCGCAGAATACGCTATTTTCGCTGAAATAAATGCAGAAAGAAAATTTCGTTAATAATCGCTCCTGGAAAATCACCTCGACTATTCAGAAGAATTATGCTTTGAAGTAACCGAATAAGTGACTGAAGTAACGAATAATAAAGAAAGGAATAATTAGAATAAAATGATGCAAATCTAACTTATTAACCAATTAAATTACTGATCATTAACTATACATAGTAAATTTTCACCAGTTTATCAAAGAAAGTCTCGATATAAGCGATTGAATCGTTTTTCTCCAAATTCTTCTCGATAACAACAATAGGATCGTGAAAGTAATCTTCTTACTTAATTCCCTGGTGGCAGCGGACCTCCTCCGTTTAGAGACTTCCGTCCGGAAAGAAGAATAATCCATTTGGAAATTCTCCCGATTTTTGTGCATCTTTGCAACAAACGTTCACTTTCAATCGACCAATCGACGCTTATATTTTAAATTCGAATTACAATTAACACCTCGCGTGCTCGCGAATATCCCAAACAAATTGAAGAACGATTTAATTAGGAGATCAAACAGTGCAATTCGAATATATTGCAATAAGGTCGTTTAAAATTCTCTTCCGTCTATTTTCTTTCGTTGCTACTCGGCGTCCTTACGAAAAACAAAACGTACGACAAAACATACTTTTTGATGAAATGCTAACGCTAGTAGTACCAACAATGACAGCCAGCCGCGTTTACTCGGCTTTTATATTCGCGATAGCTTTGGTTGCGTCAGATAGCCTCAACGTATTCGATCAAGAACACGTGAGTTTTGCGCATTTAGATATTAGAAATCAACTATATACTATATAGTTTATATATTCGTAACATAGGTGGAACATGTTTATCTCGACATAATCAACGACATGCGCATCATTGCCATCGTGAGCGACAACTGTCATAGTTATAAATAAAAATCAATGATAGTCTTCTTATAATTTCAGAAATCTGTTTCTGAATTGTTCAACTGCGAATCTATGTAATTTATGGGGGTGAAGTCATTTCTTGGATGAAATGCTGTTTTTATGGTTTTCTTTATGGTAGAATATTTCTAGAAGGGTAACGGGTATTGAAAACTGATTTCAACGAATATTTCTTAAGTAAATCGACAATCTGAAATAATAGATTTTTCGATAGTCCTTTCTTTGTAATTCAATAGATTTGAAAATGGGATATTTTACCACCTTCACCTCGTTAATTACCAATCTTTACTTGAATATCCAAAAATTTGAATGAATTTTAAAGACGGCGAACATCCCCTGTCAAGTAAATGCACATTTCGATGTCAACCTAGTCATCGTGAATCTCAATGTATTATTTCATTAATATAATTGTGAGCAGTTTAGTAAATGAGTCATTTATTCACTTTAGTAAACAATGTACCATAAATAAATCGTCACTATTCATTACATAGACGCAACAATGGAATTGGTGTACAAGCGCAATTTTACACGGTAGATAACAAATTTAAATTTTACTGCACAGAAGGGAAACTTTCAAGGAAAATTGGTACTTTCCAGCGCATGGGTGAAGTTTCGACGAAAATCTGATGAAAGTATTTGCAATATTTGTTATACATGATGTAATATAGTTATACGTTACGCCGCGATGAACGATTGATGAAAATGACAACGACACTGACCTATTTCCCATGGCAATGGCACTGCACAATTTTTCGAAGCTAAGACGGATATCGAAATGAAACAGAGTCCTATCGTTTGCGTAACACTGCCTCTCGATAATTGCAGCTGGAATCGAAGTTGAAACACGAGTGAGGATAGCAATTCGGTAAGATAACAGATGTTTCGAAACCGTAGGTATCAGTACTGATTCTAAATAATAACTGTACACCTCGAAAAAAAAATTTGGAAATTTTAAAAGAAGGAAGTCTTTTTAATCTTAATAGAAGATAAAAATATTTGCGATATCGCTAGATTTGTAATTAAATAAAATACGTAAGCAGAACTTGTTAGTTAAGAGACTGTGTATCTCAAGTACGACTGATATATAGATCTGTATGTATGGAAACTTTCTCGTTTCTTTCCATGAGTTTGACCAATTGGGATTAAGATTGTATATACAAATTGTATCCATAAATTATGTTTGTGTATATACACACATACCGAGTTTGTATTACATATACGTGCATATGTATTTTAATAATCTAGTGTATCCATTTACTATGTATATATATGCGTATATATAACGTGACTCTTAAACCACTAAGCTTTGATTTAGCAACTTTGAAAACCAAATATATGTATATATGTAAATATATACGTTAATATATACACTAAATGCATACGCTAGATTATTAGAATCTCTTTCTAACTAAATAACGTACAACACGTGGAGTGATTTAGCATCCATACACAAGATAAGTCTTCACAAATCTCTGGAGTCCCCTAAGCCCTCAAATCTCATATCTTAATCAGAGCCTGCCTACGATTCGAAAATACCACGCGCAATGTAATCGCATTATGTGAATGTTCTTTTCCCCCATAAAATCTCAAGAATGGAGTAAACCTTACTGGCCAAACTTTGACCACAAACAACAACAAAATTTCAACAACAACAACAACAATTTGTATCCTGGTTTGATTGTTCCTCGTTCACGTATCAGAACGATAGAATCGCTTCTCGAGTACTTGTAGCGACCTAAGAAGGACGACTCGCGATGGACGTGAACCGTGACACACGTTCCTCGTGCCAGACACACGCCTGGGAAATAATAGTTAATTAATGCGGCGCGATTAATTTCCTCCACCCTCCTATCAGTCACCCTGCTGACGTACGCTTGGTATCTCGAAGCAGCTCCCACCACAATCTCGGCAGCACGCCGCTTTCTTCATTTTTGTTGGTCGCTAATCTAGCGCTTGAAATTTCGTAAGCATCGTTCTGATGCAAGATTCAAGCGGGATTTACGCGACTGCGTTTTCAGAAGAGTGACGCTTTAGGGGGAAAAACTACTAACGGGAGACAAACCGTATCGAAACGACTACAGTTTAAGATGGAGACTCGAGAAATGCATGATTAATGGTTTTTATACCTTTGTTACAATGTTTTGAACATTTCGAATGTCTTGAATGTTTGCAAAGTCTTAAATGTCTTAAATATTTTGAATATCTTGGATTCCATGGGTAGTTGACCATGAATGTTTTGATTTTAGTGTCTTCGATGCTTAGAATACTTTGAAACCTCTGTCCTGCTTTAATAACTTTCTCTCTACCTTCTTCTATTCTCCCTCGTCGATAACGTGACTCTTAAACCACTAAGCTTTGATTTGCGGGAATCGCAGAGTAACCGATCACATGATTCGTACCCTTCGAGTTTTGCCTCTCGTTTCAGTAATATCTTTTGTTATGAACAGATAATGTCCAATACCCAAATGGCGATATCCTGGGTATCGCTTGACCAAGAAAATATGGTGTCCGCGAAGATAATGAAGCGATGCCATCGAAAACAACTCGCAAGGCCGGTATCGGAGCGAACGAGATTCATATAGAAAAATTTATTTACATACAATACAATGTGCCAATCGTTCATATGACGCGATAATTTTTAACTTCAAGTACGTATATTGTTATGGTGCAACAGTTTACGAGAACCATGCAAACTTGACGCATTTGGGTAATCAATATTTACGCGTTGTCCATTCGCAAAGACGTGTCGCAAAGCTTTGACGTTCATTGACTATTAGAAACGCGGCTTGAAAACAATCAACTTTTCCTTTTCCTTACGTCCAAATATGTAGATCTGTATAAATGATAGGACAATAAGTTAAGACAACAAATTATCGAAATGCACGCATAAGTAGCGGTTACTTGTTTACTTTGACGATACCGAATCACGATTATTCCAAATTATATAACGCGCTTGATGAATGAGCAGGATATTACAGATATCGAGACGATGTAGAAAGTATACCACAATCGCGTTCAGAGAAATAATTTACTTTTTACCGACTTGGTAATTCGTTCGATAACATTCGACTGATAACTGACGACATATACCGATGCACTTACGAACGCTAGGAATTTTTAATGAATATCAAAACGATCGTTTGTTTTTGCAAGGCGTATAAAAATTGTTAGGAAAATGATTATTAATGAAATATTCCAAGTAGGTAAAAATTACTTCGGAAAAAAATAACAATTTTAATGGTTTATAACATACTTTAGGGTGCAAAGTTGATGCTCTTTAATACGTAAAAATGTATCAGTACCGTCATTATTCTGAAGATTCCAAACGATACCATTTCAGTTCATGTAACTCATCTGTTACTACAATAGTAATATGTAGAATGTTAATGTTTTCGCGAAAAGAATTGTCTACGATTTCATGCATGATCATAAGAATATAAACGGTTACTTTTGACAATTATCTATGATTTAGCATCGCAAAAAGTTCAATAAATTTTCCAAGTTCAGTGACGTTAAACGACTGATAGGGGAGAAAGTCGAATAATAAATCTCAATCATAATAAACCAGCCAGACAGCGGCATTTCATGCCCATTTTCTTTTCTGTTTTTTTTTCCAGAGGGATCTATAATAACTAGTAAGTGCTGGATCATAATAAGGCGTGATACTGCTGGATCATAATAAGATCGCCATGCGAGGAAACAATAGAGAGGGAGACTCGCGTTATCGTGTTTTGACATTCATTAACTGCATCGATTTGAAAGTTCATTACAAATAATATGTATTGTTTGCCTAGATAAACGAAACAATGTAAGCGATTGTGGAATGTACAATGAATAATAATATCTATTGGAAACTTATTGTGGAAGATCTTGAAGAAGATACTTAATACCAAATATTGAACGTGATTAAAATTCACATGCAATGATGAAATTTTCCTCGTTCGTTACTCTTAGTACGAAAGAAATATTTTTTTCTTTCACTAAGAGTTAAAGAAAGCAAAACGAATATTGATTTCTCGTTTAAAATGATTAAAGCTCCACGGTTTGCTTTCACCGATACTTGCATTAACTCAAGAAAAAAAGTTATCCACACTTTCTAAACGTACTTCCGGTAACGTAACCAGCATGACCTACACACATGCCCCGTAAACTTTATCTATTTCCTTACTCAACAAAACTGATGATTAAAATACACATACAGATTTCGCGCTATATGTGAATAATCCATATATCACTGATAAATTGTAATTATATAACAGCAGTCGATAAAATTGTTTTAGGCACGCGCATACGGCTTACGTAATCCGAAGTGGACAACTTTTTTACGAATTCCTTTGCATTTCATTTCTCGTAGAGCGTTCTACATCCGTCGTTTAAATAAAAATGCCTGATGAGCGCCAGATGGCTAATAATTTCGATAAAAAATGCTTGTTTGGACGAGCAACAACAATGTACATTTCCGCAGTCAGAGTATGAGCCAATTTTACTTCACGTGATGCAATACTAGACACTACTTAACTATTCCGTGATAACGAAGGAGACCTTGATGGCGTCACGCATCGTGCGATTAGAATATTAAAAGATAAACTTTTCATTTCGCATCTCGATGTAAGATGTATGACTGACAATCAGAAGGATCAGTTTAATTAACAGCTCCACCAACGTCTCCGTTCCTTCCACAATAAGTGCAATCGCCTCGTCACAAAATTGAAAGATGTCCTCACCCACTTTCGCAAGAATTCCAACAAAAAAATTCCAATGCATATTCTCGCGAAACTCCGGAGCAGTATCCCCGATGAAAAGTAGAAAACGGCCAATCCCGATTTCCAGCAAAGGAGCCGCTCCGCGGATTGGCAAGACGGAGATGGAGAAACGTACTTAACGAACGGAGAAGTTCATTAAAAGCGAAACGACATTAGCCGACCTAAAATCAACTCTCCGACGATTCCGCTTACGCCTGCTTCCCACCTGAATCCCGTCAGCTCCACAGGTGAGACGGGAAGAGCGTCGACGACGGGGACACGGATAGAGGAACAGACGGGTGAAAGCTGGGTGGGACAAAGAGGTCGAAAGACAGGCGAAAGAAGGAAGATGACGAGCGAGGGAAAGGGGAAGAAGCTAGAAGAGGAGATGGAGGAGGATTCGCGTCGTTGGCGGCGTGGTTCGCGACGGCAAAGAGGTGAAAAAGAAAGAGACGGGTCCGTCGATAGGAAATAGATCCTCGCGATTGGCGGTAGAGCGAGAAGAGGATCAGGAGGTGACGCTGAGGAGCGCGAAGGGGAACGAAAAAAAGGCCCATCTCCTCACGGGAGATTGTCTTCCTTCGAGGACTCGTAGACCCTCCGGTGCCGGCTGTCGTTAGCCTTAATAGAAACCACTCAGCGACTATGAATTGCCTACCGATTATCCTGCAAATTTCATTATTTTCCCGCTGGTACGCCGTCGCGTTGCCAGAACTCTATCTTTCGGATTCGTCAAAACTTGGGCCTCTCGAAGAAATTTCCTTTGCACTCTCAGGACGTGATTGGGGGACGAAATGGACACGATCGAACTATCAGAGTGTGCATACATGTGGGTAGAAATAATTTTATCGGTGGTTATACTGCGAGACAAAGGGTCTAGGGGCTCGAACAGAGATTTTGGAGGTAGTTAGGTCTCCGTAGGCAATCTATTCTGTAAGTATTTCATCGACATTAGGAAATTTTAAATTAAAAAATTGTGTTCAAGATGAACATACTAATACACAGGAAAGTTGTGGCAATGCATCACGTTAGAGTGGTCATCTTCTTGTACGGTGTCTACTGTAATTGAATTGATAATGTATTAAAAAATAAATTGAGAGTATTTCATCGACATTAGGACATTTTTATATTAAAAAATTGTGTTCAAGATGAACATACTAATACATATGAAAGTTGTGGCAATGCATCACGTTAGAGTGGTCATCTTCTTGTACGGTGTCTACTGTAATTGAATTGATAATTTATTAAAAAGAAATGGGCTTCCCATTGATCTGGAGAAGCATGTTTTTCGACTACAATATATTGGTTCACCTACAGCGAAAAATAAAAATATAATCCACGATAATAAGAGGAAATACTATAACCAGAGAGTTTAACGAAAACACAACCCTTCAGACTCCTGACGAATCCAATTATTCTACCTAAAATGACGTTGCACAATCACACCACAATCAATCATATAAAATGCCTAAACAAATCTCCTCGATATTATGTGAATTTACTTGTAAATAAAATAGCTTCAACGGTATCTAAGGTTGAGTCTCGACCGCAAGCTTCCTCGGGCCAGGCACAAAACGCATTGTTTAAGATTGTCCAACGTCTCTAAACGTCTCTAATCTCCGGGCGAAGAAATATCCTAAACGAAGCCGTGAATGGATCCCAAAGTTTCCGTTCATTCACCGTTCGCCCCGGCCAGCGAGATAGTTTTGTATCTTATTCTTGCGGCAAACTGGGCCCTTCACGCCCCAACGTTACCTAATTGGGTGCACCCCGCGGTCGCGCCATTATACGGGGTGTCAAAATACCTCTCCACCTTTCGTAATCCTCCTCGCACCTATACATCCCCTCCCTCAAAGTGGGCCTGACCTTCCGAGTTCTGGTCGGGGACAAAGGGTGTATGCGTGCTTGTATCTCAAAGCGACCGACCGAATGGAATGCACAATAGAATTGTCGCCACACGTCGTTTCGAGAAGTAAGAGACGTTTTCTTCGCTTCGTCTGGCACGGTATAAGCCGTCTCAGAAAAAGACCCTCCAACAGAAGTGCTTTCCCAAGTGTAACAACATGTGTTTACGTATGTTTCTCCCCCACCACCCTTCGACCTCGTGTGTCACCACCCCAACCCCCACTCCCGTCCCGTTTCTCACCCTTTGTCGCGTATTCCTCAACATTTTCACCCGTTTGTCTTTTCGCTCACGGTCTCTTTCCCGTCGAATCTTGCTCGTTTCACCTTTTCACCGGATACCAACCTCCACTCGCCTCTTGCCGGGTCACCCGTTTCACTCTTTCCGTGGTCGTATACGCGACACGTCGCACGTTCCGTTGGATTCCAGGATCGGGACCAAGAAAGCAAAGCGAACGAGGCCAATTTTATTGTACTCGGGGACGCGGATGGCGGAATCAACGGATCTCGGTTTCCCTTGGTATCGGTTACGATTCGAGCGCGAATCGAGGCTGAGATGCCTTTATAAACTTTCCTGTAGACTTTCTGAAGAGATCAGGGAATTTTACTGCGTTGGATATAATTAATAACGGTGAGGTATTTTTGTTACAGGTAATTATCTTCGAGCAATACGTAATCGTCCCTAGAATGGTCATCTTCTTGTAGACTGTTCCTTGCAGCTCATTTTTAATTTACTGCTGCTTGCTTCTTCGAAATTGGTGAGTTTATTTTCAAGAACTTTTCCTGAGACAATTTATATATTCATTAGTTAATGTTGAACTTGGAAATAAATACTACCGTTAATTTTATTGATACTATGGCCAGCTAGAGTGAAACTGCTTCTCCAGAAGAAGCCAGAATACGTCAAATATAGAATTTTCTCGAGTTCTTTTCTAACTAAACCAATTTCGATCTTCTTCTCAGCACTCTCAACGTCTAAGTTTTGACTGAACGTCTCCACGGGCTGTTAAGGGATGAACAACTGGAGATTGCCACACGTTTTGTTCGGTTAATTACGTAATTACAAAATTGGCGCCCGGCAAAAGGGAAAATTCTGATTTAATCGAGAGGATTCCCGGCCGTTGAACGATGAAATCTGATTTGACCTTTCGACGGAATCACGCTTTTAGTTCGCGCCTTTTCCAACTTCGGCGTGGCTAACGGAATTACACCGAAGGACCGATAATTGCTGATCATTCGGTGGAACTTCGTTAAGACGCTCATCTGGGTCGGGACGAAATGCTTTCATTTGATTATTACTCGATTTCGATAATGCGATTATCACGTTCGCGTCCGTGAATCGATTACGTCCTCGCCTCCTTGAGGAGAGCTACGGTCGAACGTTTGCACACGGCCATGATTACGATTATGTCAAGGCTTGTATCAGCTCGAAAGTTTGAAAGAAACAGGAGACAATTTTTATTTCCATTATGAGATAAATTGAAATCGTAAAAATAATCGACGATTGGTTCTACGTTTACATCGACATTTAGAGGAAGGCGATAAATAGTTGCCCCTTCTACGCGCAAGGAGTCTTTAAGAATCTCCCCATTAATAAAATGTATGAGTTAGATGACAAGTGAAACAATCTAAAGTTTCACCATCTTAAATTCACAAAATTAATTTTTCCTACGTTATTAACCTACTAAAATTCACCACCTGATCCATTGTCAAAATAGAAAGTGGGTGGTGAGCAGCTCAGGAAACGCAAATAAATTCAAAACGAACCTAAAATTGAATTATATAAACCTCTGAGAGAAACCAGTAGCCTTGTAATTCGCGTGAGAGCAGGGCGGGAGCCAGGAAGCTTGCGAATCCTTATCGTCGTCGACAAACGAAACGAGCTTTTCCCCTCGGAACGTCTCCGATTGCATTCTTTATCCTAATTAGGTTTACGAGGCTTTGGCCCGACCAGCGACCAATTATTGGTAATTGCGTAAAGATGTCACTTGGTAAGCGGATTGCTGGCGGTTTTACAGCATTGTACTCTTCTAAGCCGCACCACGAGGCTGACAAGAGGGGCGGGGACCTTTATTTCACGCTTCCCCCTCGAGCGACGGGCGACAATGAGGCAACACGCTTCCAAGTTTCTCTCTCGTGGTTCTTCCTTCCAGCTACACTTTTTCCCTCGAAAGAGCAAGAAACTATTTTCCTTTCACCCCACCAAAGCAGGCGGCAATCAAACGGATCGGTGTACGAGTCGATTCTTCCGAGCACTTTTGATTCGCCAACCTCTGAATCGACGTGATTCGTTGCCTCCTTCGGGGGGTTGTTTGTTCCAAGGCGATCGACCGTAGAGTGACGGCGTCGTAACTTATGGAGAGGAAGGAATATTCTCTAGAAGGCCATAAAGGTGTTTATGTTAATTGGATATTATTATGTACGATCCTAGAATATTTTCAAATATCATTGGAATTGGATCAATTTGAAACTTGGAGGTGCAATTAAAATTAACGCTAAATGTACCGACGCTTGTAACTACTTCTACCGTGATGGGACAAATGACTATTCTCGAAGACACTTTTTCCAGTTGAATGCATCAATGTTTTACGTGGACCTAAACGGAATAATGCATGAAATAATTGTATTATCTGACAAGTCCATGTCGACTTTTGATAGGTGGTCTGAGTATATCGGAATGGTTGAAAACAAAAAACATGTATACACTCCTTACCTTTAGAAGCCTGATTTTCCAAATTAATTTGAAAAAAATATCAATGTATGTATTATTTGAACAATTTTGACAGCTGACGTTTATTTTTTTAACTTTTGTTCAAAAGAACATTATGCAGTGGTAACACACACACACACACACACACACACAAATATTAAAAACATACCAATTGGAAGTGTACAATTCGACTTAAAAGTCCGGTATCAAATTTGAAACTTGGTGCATTTAAGGGTTATAAGGTGGAAAGGCTGTGGAATAAGATGTGCCTTTGAATTTTTCAATATATATCGTATATTGCATGGAAAAACTGTATACAAAAGTTTGAAAACATCGTGGCAGGTTTAGTGTTATCTACGAATTAATTAAACATTTATAACATGTATGCTGGACTAAAATCGTGAGCATGGTAAAAGGATCGATTCGATGTTCCCGAATCGATGGCGCACCCTTTCACGCACGACCTCCATCGGAAAGAAGCGTCGTTCGCGGGCAAGTGTCACGGATAACCGGTTTCTTGCGGCGCAACGGTCGTCGTCAGAAATTGAATTAGCTTCTCACGGGCGAAATTGAAAAATCCCTTAAACCGAGGAAACGCGGGCAAAAGTGGCTGCGTGGTCGGAGGGGCGAATAGAGGGCACCGTCGAGGGACGACAGAGACAGCAAACAGCCTGCGCGGGTCGAGGGATGGGGCTGGGGCTGAGTAAAAACTCAGCGCACCGCGAAAACTCGTTTAAAGATGAAAGGCCGGCTAACGACTTATTTTCGATAAGGAAAAGTTAAGGCACTTGCCCCCCCTCGCCACCGTCATCCACCGAACCGAGCCCTCCGCTGCGGAGGGAGTGAAAACTTGCTCCTCCAGAGGAGGATGGCCCCGTCGCGCGCTGCTCCGAATATTTCTCCGAAATTGTAAACATACTTGTGGCAATTACTTTCGACAAAATTCACGATTCTTAATCGTTACAATTAGGATCGCTGCTGTAATTAACCTCACAGATCTGAATGTTCTACTTACAGTCAATACCGTAAATATTCGTACCCTCTGTGTCTATTGAAGAAGTTTGAATAAATTAAATAATAGTTTCGATATTACCAAATGAATTTTTCGTTTTAAATCTGTAAATGGATAAGCTTATACATGTATATATTTATAGTATATGAAGAAAGTCTAAATGAAATGATAGGTTGATGTTTCCAAATAAATTTTTCATTATAAAAATATACATGCGTAATGTTTATTCGTGTACATATCTGTAATAAAACATTTATTTGGAAAGGTCAAACCTATCATTTAATTGAGACAAATTTTTGTAATACACACAGATGGTACGAATATTTATGGACTGACTCTATATGTATACACAAACGTGTTGTATTGGTAAACATTCGACTACTATTCATGTATCGACAGCAGTTATTTCGTGAATAAAATGTTATTAGTACTGCAATAGGACAAGGTTCATTTTTGGTGTTTTTAGAATGTGATTTGAAGAGAGTGGCTATTTAATCTTTTATATAATATACTTACAATTGATGCAACCCCAAAGTTTCTAACTTTCCCCGAAAGTAATATATCTTCTTTCCTTCACCAAGATCATTCGAGTCGAAAGATTAGGTTCCAGACAAGGAATAGCTCGTTTCGGGCCACGGTGCATCATCGAAGGTGTTCCTCGCCCCCCTTGGAATATTCTCGCCGATCCGCGCGAGCAAAAACACAACAGTTGCGCGGGACTCAACTCAATTGCCATGTCAAAACGATGTGAAATGGGATTGATGTAATTTGGTTAGGCGCGCACCCCCGTCCGCCTGTCCTCCTCTCTCGCTCTAGCTCCAGTCAGCAACCCCCGCGGTGTACCCGTTTATACGTCGACGGCACTGTTCCTCGTTTGGGGCTGCTGTGTGTACCGGGTGTTTCGTGACAAACGACTCGATTCAAGGCTGATTCTAATGACTTATGAAGTCAAGCCAAATGACCGTGGCTCACCCTCTTATGTAGCCCTGGTACGTCCACCCCCGGGGACTTTCGATAACTTTCAAGTTGCTGGGCCACGGCAAATCGAATAATTTCATTCGTGAACGGGACGAGTCGCTCGTTTTCGTTTAGCTCTCGCTGCCTGTCGCGTATAACTTGCGTTTATTGTTCGCTCTCGTCGGGGACAAAAGGGGGGGTTGGCGCGGGCCGCGAGATTGCCGAGCGAAGAAATCGAGAGACAGGACGATTATGATTTGTCGCTCGTTACGGAAGCCGGTTCCATTATCTTCCCTTATTATATTTGCTGGCTGTCACCCCTGCGCGGAGGATGGACCGAAATGTGTTTTATTCCTCGTTACGGCCGCTGTCGTGGTATTATTTGAACAACGACGGGGGTGGATATGGTTGCACGCTTTTGGTTCGTCGTCTCATGTATTGACCTCGGATGCTCCTAAAGAGGCCTTGATGTCTTTTGGATGACTGATCTCGAGATTTTCACGTGTAGATTTTCTGGGGGGAATTAGAAACATCGATGAAATGGTAAACTAATTGCGAAGGGGGTGGAAATACTGTTCACGGAAGGAAGGTTGAGTGAAGCGTCTGGTTTTTGTTTGGATTTAATTTAACGGACAGAAATATAAGAGAAATGCTAATGATTCAAAGGGTTAACCTGTCCAATAGAGTACAATATTAATGTACAAATAATGACTTTAATGATTTCGAAACTGACCAAATGTATGTTAAACATTGAATAGACTAATCCACAACTACAGAAACTGCTTCCAACCAGCCAGAAATGCGTGCGGGCGATCGCGACGGGTATTATCATGGAAAATTTGCGAAATTTGAAAATCGACGCTCTCGTTTCGGGGATATTCGCGAAATCACCCTCGTTGCCGCGGTAAACCTCATTAAACTTCTATTCCGGCTTGCCGGTTCTTGCCTCGATGGCCGATAATAGGTTGCCCGATGGAAAAATGGCGGCGGCTAGTTAGCTACGCTGCGGAGCGAACCGTCGAGAGAAGTAAATAAAAAAATCACTCTCTATATATACAACGGACGAGCGCCACTTAAAGTTGGATATCGCGAGCAATCGTCCCGTTAATCGGTAACGATCGAATGCGGTTAATACGGTACGATCGAATTAATTCCAGTGGCGTTAAGCGCGCGCAACTAATTAGACACCCCCATTAAGAACGAGCTGAATGAATAGGGAAACTAATAAGAACCGATTCTAAAGTGTTTCGCAGCTGCGCTCGAGAATAGTTTGATCAACAGCATTTCGAAGCCCCCTCAAGTGGTGGGTTTAAATGAGTTACGTTATTTCGCGCGACAATCTCGCAATTTCAGCCGCGCGATTCGCTGAAAGTCCGGTAATTAGGTTCGCAGTTAATGCTCGTGCGATACGCCGCGCCGTATCAAAGGGCGAAGATCTTCCTCGTGTCTTGGATTGGCGAACATTTCGAATCTCAAATTGGATATATAATGGAATAGTGGAATAGTTTTTGTTATCAGCATGTACATCCTCCGCATGTTTACGTAGAATTTGTCTGAAAAATAGAAATTAGACAACAATATAAATTTGTATTTTCTTTTTCGTTTCCTATCTTGGAAACAATGAGACGAGTATTACAATCATCTACAGTCAGTCCCATACGTATTCATACCCTTATTGAAGAAATTTGTTTAAATTAAATGGTAGGTGTCGATGTTTCCAAATTTATATTTGTATAAATATGTTGATGTATGTATATAAATATATACATCCGTGAGCTTATTCATATTTATAATGAAAAATACATTTGGTAATATCAAAACTATTATATAATTTAGTCAAACTTCTTCGATAAACATACAGGGTAGAATATGTATGGAATTGAGCGTATATAATGTACCTATAAACATTCCCACCAAATTCGATCAACATTCAACAAAATCTACCCCCCCCCCCCACCCCATAAATAATAAGATCCCATTCGAAAACGGTCTCCTCTGGCTCGGAAGAATCTGTCGCTTAATCAGCGCCTAATTAGCTCTCGCAGCCGGTGATCCAAGTTTCTGAAAACTGCCGTAACGAAGGTCGATGTCCGCGCAATGAAAGTTGCACCGGGAATAATTACAGAGCCGCGATTACGTCCTCATATAGAAGACGTTGAAGAGTCCCGTTCAACTTTCGAGACTTGTCGCGTTTCTGTCGCCGAAAGTCGCTCGTCTTTCGCCTGTGGTGTGTGTGGGTAGACCGACGACGGCTTTCCGTCCCATTACGCGGAACCTCGCGTACGATGGAAAACGATTGGTGGCGAATCCATGTCGATGGAATCGTCCGCGAAGAGAGATGCCGCGGCAGCGTCGACGACGGCGGCACTTTGATCGGTAACCTCGTTTATGGTGACGCTGGACACAGAATGTAGGAAACACCGATAACACCGGTGACGGAAATATCGACTTTTGAGAGCTGCCACGAGCATCCCCTCTCCGTGCCGGGGCACGTCAGCCCCTGGCAAATCACCCCATCATAGCGGACCTCTCGTTCGCTCGCGAGGGACGAGGGCATACTCGGAGAGAGGGAGAGACACGAGAGTTGGAGCGAGGAAGACGAGGGAAAACGATGGAACGGGTGGAGAGAATGGGAAAGAGTGACGCGGAGAATCGAAAAGAGAGGAGAAACAGGAGGGCGGCGAGGACGGAGGGCTCTCTGCGGAGAGGATCGACGAGTTCGGTGAGCGTGGAACGCCGTGGGTTCTGGAACGAGGGTGGATAGGGGTGGTGGGAAGGGAAGAACCGACCGCCCTGGTGGCGGTTGAAAGAACCAATTTTGTCCTAATAGAAAAATCCCCAGCGCCGAACCCAATTTATAAACCCGCAAACATGGCTGGCGGAGGGCGCTCGTCTCGCCTCTCGTCTTGCCTCGCCTCGCCACACCGCCGAATCCCAACACACAACGCCGTCGAACATCGGATTTATGAAGCCGAGTCAGCCATCCGCCGTGTGCCGTAGACGCGTGAATTCCGTTTCTCTGGTAAACGACCACGACGACCTGGACGACGACGACGGGAGCGAAGCCAAGAACGCGAAGGAAAATTGTCTGCTGCTTTACGCATCATGAAATTTGATCCCAGCTTCAAGCCTGACCTTGATAAACGAGCCGGATGAACTCCGTTAGCGTGATTTCGTTACTCGATCTTCGCTCGACTTTCGCGAAATCAACGTTGCCGCTCGCTGTTTCGCCATGGAACTCTTCATGGTGAGACAATGGACTTTAAAATCATGGTGGTCTGCTTGTATCTGAGAGCAAAAGGTTGCATAATGGTGATATGTCGACCATTTTATTGAGATGACACTGTTCTTTACTGGAGATCCACTCGTTGAGAAGCTCAGGGAGATGATATTCTAGGATGAGTCTTGATGATGGAGATTGTAGGAGAATTAGACTTGATGGGGGCCATATCAGGAGTATATTAAGAGTATATCAGGACTAAATTAAATGACAGATTTGATGTTTCCAAATAAATGATTCATTATCGATATGTACATAAATAGACTTCACACGTGCATATATTTATTATAAAAAGTTTATTTGAAAACATCAAATTTATCAATTAATTGAGACAAATGTCTTCAATAGATATGAAAGGTACGAATACTTATGAGATTGGCTATAGATGTCCAGACCTTTAGGGGCTCCTTTTTATCAAATAACTCTATATCAAGCAACAGTTTTGCAAGCACAGACTCCACCAATGTCTCACACTGGAATTAATCCAGAAACGAGTAAATGTATGCAAAGCATAAGATCAACAGTCTCACCGATGAGTCCATCAAGATCCAGAGAGTAAAATCCGCCACTCTCCTTTGATTAGAAAAGATATCAGTTCTTCTCACTAGCAGTCACGTCTCTTGTAACTCGTTCGCAGATAAGCATACAATATCCAATACCCCGTACAAAGACTTTCTGCGGTTCAGAGTCAAAGTGCATCACTGTTATCCCGTCCAGCGATCCAGCAACGATACCCGTCCGTTGAAAATCCCGTCGCAATTATTGCAAGCACGGATCACGGCTGGTAACGAGTAATAATGGTCAAAGAGGTAGGGAGAAGAGACTTAGTAAACGGAACACATGGCCCGAAAGGGTACTCCCGTATCGGCTACAAAGGTATCCAACAGGGATAAATACGTCGCAACTTACAGCGCACGCCTCGCGTATTTCTGGCGTGTATCTTGCACATATGCACGCAGCAGGAAGCGAGGTAGGTCCATCTGCAGCGATCCGATTCGACGACAAAGGACCGTAATCGATTTCGAATTTGATAACGCCTAATCGCGGACCGCGCGTACGCGCGCCTGCAAGAACATACCTCTCTTATCCGCGTAGTTTATCGCTCCTGCGACGATTGATCTGTTTTTGATGGAATTGGTAGCTAAGCGTAATGGAACGGAAGTTGGGGGGGGGGGGGGGTTAGGCCACGGATGAAATCGTTCACGCTTGGAAAAGTCATAAAGTGGTAGCGGCTGAATTCCTCGCTCGGGTCGGTCGGTTCGAAGGTTTAGTTTCGATGAACTGGACCCTGAATTCGTTAATTTAGAGGATGGGGGTCTGGTGTTCTAGGCATCAAAGCTTTACGTGTTAGTATTTCATTTGAGACTAAAGTTTCATCTTTGTGGCTTTTAAGACTGTTGGAGATTTGGATACTATGCTTTTGTCATTGATATAGAACTAGAAAGCAAAAGAAAATTGACAAATTTATCGATATGAAAGATATCTCTGTCTCTCACTTTCTCTCTCTGCGTAGTACACAGCTTAGGAAGTGCACCAACTTATTCTGATTAGCATTTAATAATTTATGTCTAAGAAACCTCGTTTCCTAAGACACCCGTACCTAACACAACCATCAAACTAAGAACAATCCCTCGATCTCAATGGTCCGAAGACGCAACTGAGAACAGGAACGGTCATCAAACGTTCTGTTATACACTCATAGTAAATATTTTCCCTTACTCATTCCTGTTCATTCCAAATCTTTACTTTAACCAAATCATAAACATTCACCATTACTCATTCCTGACCCTTCAGTTTCCAAACTCTCTTTTCTTTCTTATACAGTTCTCAGTTTCACCAAGCGCAGTATCAGTTTGTAACGACACGTCGAAATTTATAATAAAGTATTGTTTTCCGTGAACGTCGGTCTGTAATTGAATAATACTAAGCAATACCCCATTTCCTGTCTCCGATATCGTGATATCGAGTTGAACCGGACATCACAGCTCGAATCGTGGACCTTCGAGGAGAGAAAGTCCGCAGTCGGAACGGTCGTTTGTCTCCGAGCGGTCCTTGCCCACGGATACGGTTTTAATCGCGCGTACGACTGTCTGACCCCGGGTCTCTCCCCGGGTCCCCGTAGTTTATTTAACAGCGCCCTGGGCATCGGTAAACACGGGTTAGCGAATTGGCCCCAGGGCGAGACCGAATGATAGTTAACGTACCGCTAAACGCCATTGGAGAGGACCTCGCGTCCCTTCCCGCTCGGAATACACCGTGGCTCGTATATTGCGTGCGCGAGGGGAGCGAAATTTAATTTTGTGCTTTTTGTACACGCCAAATCGTTGTCTCTCCCACTTCGCCGGCAGGCTGCCTCTCTTTCCGTCAAACGTGCCCGCCTTCGTCGCGATGAAACGGGGGCGAGAACGCAGGCGTCGGGGAGATTCCGCCGCGATTTCGGCCGCTTCGCGCGACACCGCGCCATGGGATCCTGCGACGGTTTCTGTATTGGTGGATCTCGTTCGTTTATATACCCGCGAAACGAAGCGACGTTTTTTGCAGTCGAATGGTGCGCGGAAAGCCGTTTCGCCTCGTGACACCCGCGACTATCGAATTATAGTAGCTACCGTGCGCGAGGATTGCTAGTCGCGATGGGTTCGTAGTGATAATGGATCGACACTTGGTGTTCATGCTTCTTCAGTTGTAGAATGAGGATCGATGGCTGCATCAGCAATTCTGTAATTTCAGTATAAGAATCGCTAGGGATGATGACGTGACTCTGAGAGACCCTGCCTCGGGTGAGGATTGATTGTTGCGATGGAGATCAATAGTGGTATTAATGAAACATTTCTTGGTATCTTTAGGAACGATACATCAAACATGGGAGGCATTTAGGTCTGTGAGATTCTGAACGAAAGGAATTACTGACAACACTGTTTCTTTTTGTTTTTTTTTTATAGAGAAACTCTTCAAGATTTTTATTTGTACAACTACTTCCGCACTGTATCGGTGAATACTGAATTCTGTCTGGTTCTTGAGTTTTTCCGGGTTTTTATATCGTTTGAAGGATGAGTGATGTTAAGGACAGCGGTAAAAGGATAGTACAACTAAGGAAGGGTACGAAGTACGGCGTGAGTGAGGAACTAGGAACCGAAATTAGGATGTTTGGTTGAGGATGGGTCTATGGTCTTTGTTATGTTTGTGATTATTTGCGTTGGTCATCCAACAGATCTTTAATTGTGATACGTGGAGTATAAAGTATGTATTATGGGTCAGAGATGTCTATCAGTGTGTACAGTACGGGGCACCTAAAAGAGTTCTAAAGATTCCTGATCAAATGGAGAATATAAATATATGTATGAATTTAATTTTATATCTATGAGTCTATGATTTTAAGCTGATTGAATTTGAGTTGAATAGAATCCCACTCGGATTTCACTTATCACAATGGAAGGATGAATTTAAAAACATCGATTTTTCTATCTTACCTATCCACGTCTTGAAATGAGCGATGCTTGCGCTATTTAGTCACTAATTAGACGTTTGAATATTTGCATGAGATCACACGTCATAAGAACACGGGGATCGATTCGAAGTGTACACCAGCAATCACTGTCATGCAGGCCAATTGGCATTCCCTTCGTCAGCGCTAGTGGGTGAAAATCAACTCACAATTTCAACGATCGAAATACTCACCGCAATTGCATGATAATGGGTCCAACCTCGATGACTGCGAGCCTTCCAGCGGGACGTCGTCATGGTACAATGATATGTCAATCGGTGGCCAGTCGTTAATTAATTTGCTGCGGTGACGTCTCAGCGAACGCGTCTCGAACAACGTTTGCCATCCACCCATAGCACGCTCCCCCCCCCCCCCTCTATTCCAGTATCTCATATCTATCAATTTGTCCCTGTCCCCGTTAGCACCCTCTTGTATCAAAAATAAAATGATTTTCAATCATAAAAAAGATCATTTTTCTCATCAAGGCTGCAATACTCGTTATGCTACAATACAATCCCCATGATAAAAAATCAAATGAACCCTGCGTTAGACCTTCCAACATAATATAGAGCTAAAACTGAGTGACTAAGAAGTCAACCAGTTCCTTCTCCCAACAAAACTCCTATGATTTTTATTCAAAGACATCCCATCGAATATTTTCACGTCAATGAAGAAATACACTGCTCGGTAGGCTTACTTAAACTGTCGCTATGAAATTGAATCTATTCCTTACGCTACTGTTCATGGCGGAACAGATGAATAAAAATTAATTCATGCTCGAACCAGATCCGAGCCAGGACTCGTCCATGGTAACCGAGACGACGAAGCAAGAAAGAGAGGAAGCCTTGGAGCAGGACAGGACTCGGAGATGGTTGACTTGATGAAATCATGCCGCGAGAATTAAACGGGGGATACCCGTGGCGTGTGTCGTCGTCATCGTCGTCGTCGTCGCAGGCGTGTGGAGCTGGCGGACTCGACTCGGGCTCCAATTGGCGGGAGCAAGACAACGGTAGGAGTTGACTGCAGTGTATACACAGTTAATTAAGCCAGAGTACCACGGACGGAGGAGTGCAACGAGAAGAGAGCTGGGTAGATCGGTAGAACGCAGGAGGGAGATCGACACCAGCGAACGAGAGAGAAATCGTGATGGGAGCGGGTGGGAGAGGCCATGGAGGAACGAGGCAAACGCATTCGCGCGACGGAGAGTCTGAGAGAGACGAGTGATTTTGTCCTGTGGGCTGCAAAGGTAATTTGCTCTCTGGATATGCAGTCTCAGCGACTCTCAATGTCGTCGAGACTGAAACGGACGCGTGGCGAAATTGGTTCGACTCGCGATCTCGACATCTTGTTCAGAATTAACGAAAATGTATTTATATATGATACATGAATATGTATTTATATCATTTTTATAGGAATTTCTGGAATTTTTGATTTTTATTTGGAAGAAGACCAACGCCACACTGCTATAACGTAGCGTTTTCGAATTCTATCTGATTTTGCCAGTCTCCTCCTGTGTCCATCGATATTACCCTATAAACAAAAGCCACCCTTCGATCGGTCATGTTCCTTCCGCGCCGCGAAGCTTTTTTTCCATTCACGATTATTGCGCGATTGTCGTGCATTGTTCAAGGCACAGCGAACAAATGTTCCACGAATTCAAATTAAAAAATGTATATGAACGATTTTGGGATTCGTTAAAAACGCACATTGTGTCCGCGAATATTCCTTAACTCGATTCTCCATGCACTGGTGAATTTTTGTTTCTTTTTAATCGTGCTGGGGATTTCATTTCGGTGATTATTTTCCATGGCGCGGGATGCGGCCCCTCGTCCGCGCGCAACCTCGCTAGAGTGGGGAAACGAGCGAATCAAAATCATCGATAAAGTCGAAAATTAAAGTTAAATTTCCGCAATTTTCATTACTTCGAAGTTCGTCCGCGAATAACGATGATAATGGATCCGAGTTTCGATTTCGCCCGCGACTGCTCCGAATAAAGAACTGCTATTGCAAAATTTCTTCAACGTACTTCAAGATAGTGCTGCGCCCTTCTTAAACTGTTACATAATGTGAGCCATTGAGACCCAAATAAAAAGGCCTCTGTAAAATGTATCCAACTTTATAAGTGTATTCTACACATCCCAATTAATTAATAAGTTCAACCGAAAGCTCAATGGAAAGGTTTCCATAAAATTCATCTATTTCCAAAAATGTATCCAATTTTAAAAGTGTATTCCATACGCTCCAGTTGTATAGTAATTAATATGTCCACTCAAAAGCTCAATGAAAAGGTCTGTATAAAATTCATCCATTTGCAAAAATGTATCCTACTCATCCCGAGTGTCTCGCATAATGTAACCCAATAACCAAATCTTCGTACAGTGCACCTATTCCATAAGCAGTTCGAATCGTCGAGCAGAGGTGATAGCCTGCCGCTCTAATGCCGCTATTTACAAACAATGCTCCTCCTCGCGGAAACGCCGGTATCAATTCGACTAAATCTCTGCCAGAGGACTAGATCCCTCCCCACCCTGGCTCCTTTGTAGGAACGCGGTCGTTCCAAATTTTCGTTAATCGCACAGTGGCGCGCGACGGGCTTAAGCATTGGAAATCTGAAGATCCTTCTCGAGAGGTTCTCCCGTTGCCCGACTACCCGCTGAGAGTTTTCCCAAAACCTGTCGCGAAATCCGTCTATCGTCGACAATACTGACACTCGAACAACACCGCCCGTGGCTACCATGGTCCAAACAAGCTTTTCTTCCAGCTCGAGGCCGACAGGAAAACACATCAGACCGAAACTAGACGCACTTGGGATCCCCTTTCATCCCTCTGTTCCCCGTTTCGCACCTCGGCGACGATCATTGCACCAGGAGAAGTACTAGCGAGAAAGACGAAAAAATTGGAGCGGATTTCGCCGCTTCGAAACGGTCTCAATGGCCAATACAACGAAATTAGACTTATCTCGGTCATCGAAGGGCACCACCAACGCAGCTGCGTGCTTCCTGCGAGGATCCGCGTCCGCGTGAATGCCCCTAGGCCGGTTTTTCCTTTATTGGGCCCCGTTTTCAGGGACTCATGTCCGATTTGCAAACTGTTTTCTGGGCCGTGTTCCGTGTCCGCGTTGCTCTTTTCGACGGCCAGGACACGCGCCATTGTGAACGGCCCCGATCGCTGATCTCCGAAGATTATCCACAATGAAGATCGTGGATCCCTGAAGTCTCCAGTGGATTCGGAGTTTTTAGGCAATTTTCGGAGGAGAATCGATTTTGTTCTCTTTATTGGACGTAGAATAGCCATTCTTGGGCGTGTGTACGAATCTCTTGTCCCCTGGGGGATTCAAGGGCGTCGAAATCTTGGGAGAACTCGCAGAGAGTTCGCATTGTGCGCAGGTTTCTTATAGCACACGGAATCGGGACTCTTAACGACCCCATTTCTAGTCTCTAACCGCTCTTCGTTACTTTCTTGATAGGAAACGTGAATTAATCTTATTACGTCGTCCCACAAGTTCGTGCCACTTATTCTTCTCCTACTCCAATTAATATGGAAAACATACCCTTAAGTGTTATAAAAGAAAGGTAATTTCTCTCGTGTTACAATATTTTCCCACCTTTCTGGCATAACCATTATATCGTCACTATAAAATTGTAAAGTTTTTAACCGACTTCGAGAAAGAGGAGGTTACTCAACTCGACGTGTATATTTTTTTGTCTTTTAATCAATATTGACACAGTCTGCAGCACGAACTTATGGGATGACTTAATACTTGTTCCGAAGTTGAGGACTGCATATGGAGACCTATGATTAATTAGACTTCATTTAAGGTTGCTCTGAAGAAGACTTATATACTTTCAACAAAAGCGTCGTTTCTCGCCAATAAACCCATTTAATCGTTTATCGTCCTCATGACCACCACTAACAATTCTAATATCTCTCAAAAGTGGAGGAAATATCGAAGCCATCGATTCGACCCAAGCTCGAACCTAGACGAGTTCCAGATCCCCTTATCTTGCAAACCGTCCGTATCAGCTGGCCCGAGTACGTCAAACAGGTTAAAACGTTCAACCGTCACGGCTACCTGAGTTTTTCGGTCTTTCCAAGATCCCTTGAGCACGGTCGGAGGGATCAGCGTCGAGGAAATTAGCTAAAACTGGAGCTAAGTGCTCTAACCCACGGCTTCTAACCGGGCCAGGCACGGAATAAACGCGTCGATCTAACTCGGGCGGTCCCTCGATCCTCCTGGGCAGATATTTATCGCGGTAAGTGGGATCCGGTTAAATGCAACTCTCGTGATCTGATTTCTGCGGGACCTAAAAGCCTTTTCTCCCGTTCTCTCGTGCTGCCCACCGCGCGTTAGATTCGTGTCGGAGATTGGCCCCGTGGAAAATCGGCGCCGTTCGACGCGCGTTCCTCGTTTACGCGTGTAAACGCGACGCACGACAAGGAGCACGTGGGAACAACGACGCACAAAAGCTGCCGAGTGGAGAGAGTTTTATACAGAGTCCATTCTTGGCGGCACCCGTCGTTTAATTCCACGTCGACGAGACGATCGCAGATGGGCCCCCTGGAGAAGAGAGATAACCATCTTAACAACTTTGCTGGTGGTAAACGGGCGCCCTAGTATTCGGTCGTGAGTGATTGTTCATTGATAAACTTTGACATGGGAAGGTGTGAAGTTGATATGAGTGGAATTGGCAAGGGTTAAATTGATTTGTTAAATTTTCGACGTCTCGTTTTAGGGTTTAAAGAAGTTTGCAAGCAGTTTCACAACCTTAAACAAGATAATATTTTAAAGATTATCGAGAGATAGATAGTTTAAGTTTTTACATGTGCGTGTTGTTCGTTGTGCGCAATCGCATGATCAGCTGAGAGCGATACGAAATAGAGCACGTATGACACTAACAAACTTTAGCTGTTTGTATCTAGATAGTGTATCGGATCTAGATTTTTTATTTTTTATTTTTCATGCGACAAATCAATCACGAATGAAGTGAATACCATGAAGTGAAGTTAACACCTTATATAATTCGGAGTAACTCTTCTTATCTGGCAGAAACAAATGATTCAATCTCCAAAATGAACAAATCTCTGCTCAAAAATGGAATCGTCAGGTATCAGTAATATTTTGATCAGGAGTAGCCGTGAGTCTCTACTTCGATTTGAACATTGTTACTACATTTTAAATCGTACACACGCAGTCATTAACGGTGCACGAAAACCGTGCTCTACTCGCCATTTAAATTACAGTGACAAATGACATTGGCTGCAGGCCATTCAGAAATGTTCAATCACACCTAACTGACTGGGGTTTAGGAACAAACTCCGACGCGCTATTTCGCAGAACAATTATAATCGAGACGCGTCCCCGGGTCCACGCGGGAGGCTTTTTCTATAACGGAAGAACGATGAATTCGCCCGCAACGTATAATTTGCCTCGATTTAGTTGGATCGATTTTGAGCAGCTACTGTTTCGCTACAGGCGGATATCTTTTGTGTCGCGGTTTTGTGGGCGTACACTTCCCCCTGGGCTAAAACGCCAAATGGTAACGACGATACGCGACGGAATCGAATGCGGAATGGGAAACGGGGATTTGTTTTGTGCGCTGGTTTTCGGTGCGCGAACGAAAAAGAAACAATTTCCAAGCCGGACGCGACATCCCAGACGAGTAAAAACGTCCACTTCTTGTCTCTTTGTCACGAAGCTAATTCCGGAAAAAGGTAAAAAAAGTGCCCCCGATGTGAAAGGAAATCGAGATAAAAATCGGTCGCAGTGTCTGTGGTTCCGCCGCGGTTTCGATCGGTTGCTCAAAGAACGGAACGCTGCGGACCTTTCTGGAAATTACATTGCAAATAACACGGGGAGCCCTGTTCGCGCAAGGGATTTCGAAAACCGTGGAGGCTGATTTTTCTTCGAAGCATATCGAGTCTTAAACCTTTGCTATTCACGAACAGTAAAACATTTGCCATTACTTACAATGAAATCAATTACTGCTACGTATGTCGACGTCGAGGAAACCTATTAATTATCGATTTAAAATGGAGTGTAGTTTTATATACAGCGTGTTTTATTCTTAAATGTTTTTAAAAATAGCGATGCTTGAATATTTTCATGTATGCGATAGTAGATCTTGTAACTTCATTGAAGTATGCTACGCCTAGCAATAGTTGACGTTGATGTGTCATGGCACAGACAGCGCTAGTGTCGCACCCCGCATAACTTCCAACACTTTCCTTTTTCGAAGACTGAGAGAATCTTGGACACTGTTTATTACTGAACGATAAGTTTGCTTGTTTTAGCGTGTAATTGCTAAGCCTTCAGCATTCCATATGCACACCAGACATGCTGTTTCCACGCACAAAACTAACAGACAAGCTATTTAAGGACTAAAAATTAAATGCTGCCCGTTTAGTCCGCATAAAAGTATCCCCGCGAAAGGTCAATTTAAAAGCGACCATTTTTTCGCCAAAGAGCAACGAAATTAGTCCAGCGGACGAGCGCAAGAGGATTGAAACGAAGCAATTACGCCGCTGAAGCGTCATCATCCCCGCACGAGGAGCAAACACCGTGGCAGTCAAGTTAAACAGCTTAACAACCGTGAACGATCGTCTTCGAAATACATATAACCATCGTACGGACTGGTATCTCGGCAGCCATGGGAACAATTCTAATCTAATCAAAACTTGCTCTAACTTCTTTAATATTGTCTATTAAATTCTACAAAAATTCGTGAGTATTCTTTAAATACGAATGTATTGAAGAAATTCTATTGAAAATATTGCAGCATAAAATATTTTGTACATGCATTATTATATGAGGAGTTCAGTGCACAAATTAACTCCACTATTTGAAAAATCTTACTTAGCCCCTTAAGCTACAACTACGTGTGAGACTCGTGGCCGAATATTCGGTTTTGCTCTAAGCAATGACGGAAACCTTTGCAAATTGTCCAAGTTTGTTTAGCAATTCCTCCTCGTCTGTTACCTAAACAATTATTCAATGCTCATATCAATTGAGATGGGCAAATTGACCATGTTTATTTAGTAATTCCAAGGATGCTGCAGGTAAACAGAAAAATTTTTCGATTCCTCAAATTTCGAGATTCTTCCTCATCTATTACATAAACAATTCCTCAATACTCATATAAATTCTCTATCTCGCTAAGGTACACCTCCGCTATGGAAGTCGCCCTACTTCGTAATCCCTCATTTAGTCAAACCTGTATGCGACATGAACCACCAACGCGTCAGCGTGCCTGCACATCTCGTCAAGTTAAACAGCTTACCAACCATGAACGACCATCTTCGAAAAATAGCCGTCAGGAGGATGCCGCTGGCCGGGTGCACGCATAATAACGTACGGCGTTCGGGTAGGTAGCGCGCGCGCGCAAAGTCGAGTGCACGACCGTGGCATCCCAGAAGCGTAGGAGAGGTTTGGCGTAAGCGGTAAGCTTTACCTCATTTCTGGCAATTACAGGGGATGCCAGAATCCGCCGCAAGAATCAAGCCGCACCGGTCGCGCTCGCTCTCAGCTCCTCGTTTTCGCGGGTTGCATGTGTGCGGCGTCCGTTTAGGCGAACCACCCCTCCGCGGGGCACAAGCCAGCCCCTGCGTGTATCCATCCCTGGGGCGCCGACACAGCCTCGAACATCCCGTACACGGTCACGGGGTTGAAGTTGTGCGCGTGCGGTGTCACAGAAGCTCGACGAAGAGTCCACCTCTTCTACCCCTGCGAATTAACCCCACCACGAGACCGCAAGGGAGGGTTAACCGTCGCCACTGTCGATTGAGCACCACTGTTTCGCCATGTTCTTCGATCCCCGCCCCGATTGGCTCCCGTTTCAACGAACTACATCGCGGATTCGCGGAGCCAGACCACGCCTCGCCCGCGCAACTCCTGGACCACCTCTTTCAACCGAGTATCTTGGCCCGAGTAGTTGTGTGCAGCTACAACAAAGGCCACCCCGTCGAACGGGCAACCGACTTAGTCCTCGTTGGCACGACGCACGCACAACAGCTTCGACCTTAGCCGCCCGACGATTTTGTAGTTCCTTTTCTGGGCCTAACCGTGACTCCACGGACCGGTCGACACGAGTGGACCGCGAGGCCTCGATCCCGTTGGCTCGATGATCCACCGACCAGGTAGATCCCGACAGGCTACTGGCGCTCTAAGCTAGATCGACTGGAGATCGAAGAACCATATCGAACGGAGGATACGTCGACGCCAGATTCATCCAGGTTACAAGAGAAAGTCATCGATGCAGAAGAAGATCGAAGACTTTGGCGGTTAGTGTTGTTAGACACAAGGTCCCGCGTCATGAGACGCAATCGTCGTGATCGTGTGCATTTCCATGGAGACTATCGTTTATTGAGCAATTGAGGTCCGCCGTTCGTCGAGCCTTGTGGACGGTCGTCCAAGTGGTGGTGCGTACCAAGCGAGCGTCGTCCAGTGCGCTGAAGGATATTCCGACGTCCCGCCGCGTGGTAGCGTGACATCTTTCAAAATGTATTTTCTAATCGAGAACACGTGTCCTGAACAGTCATTTCGCGTCCCGACCGAGTACTAAGTGAGTTTGCGAAGGATCGTTCGGTAGATCCTTTCGTCGGCGACAGCGGTGGTCTGGGTAGCTGATCGAAGGTCAGACGTTCGGATTTCCGACGATGGATTCGCAGCAGCTCGTCGACACGGTCTCGCAAAATAGCCAGGACATCGTCCTGCCGAAGCCAACGAGTAGCACCCCTAGGCACAGCATCGACGCGATCCTTGGACTGGCTAATAACAAGAGGAGTCACCAAGAAATGGAGGATACCGCGAGGGACACCCAGGAAAACACTGGTAACGTTCATTTTCTTGTTGTCTAGCTCGCTTTCTCTGAGGGACAAATTTTTCTGGCTCAGTTTGCTTTGTTTTGAAATATTTTGGAGTAGTTACATTAGGTGGATGAAGAGCATAGTGCCAAAATAAGACGGTTGAGATGTTCACATGAGTAGAGGCTGTTTGTTATTGCTGGTAGGCCTGCGAAAGAGCGTGTTATCGATTAAGCTTTGAGTATTTGATATTGTCTAATTTTGTTCCATTGGCCTAATTAAAACAACTGCCCTAAAAGGGATCGTGAGAAAAATGATCTTCATCTGGATATTTGTAGATCCAGTCACGTATCACTCAACTCAGAAATGAATTATTATACACATATTGCAGATAAAGTATTTCTGTTTCTAAAGGTAGAATCGAATTCTTCCAATAAAGGGTTAAATATCATTTCTCTCAGAATTAAGAATCTCTTATTTGGCACATGGCTCCCAGTATAACAAACATGAAAAGATTAGACACTTCTCTCGAGGCAATATCCATCCACTTCAAAGCAATTCTCTCGACACATGGAGTTAATTAGTACTCCACATCCACTTACAACCCTTCCAAGACTACCCTCCACTTTTTAATCTACGCACAATTAGTCATGCTTCCATAACACATCAACCCATAAATCCTCTGCATAAGAAGCGATTGTTCGAATAACAGCTCGTCGCTTTGGAGCATTTGGAGTTTTCAGAATGATTGCAAGCCAATTTCCTTGGACGATGCAGTAAAAAGAACGCGACGCGTTCTTTCCGACGGGCACGCACGACCCGTGCGTATCTCGAGCGTTTCTCTCGCTACCCCTGCGATAGATCCAGGACACTGGATCCCAAATCCCAAAACGGCTCGAGTTACCCCCGGAGACTTATTAACAAAGCAGCTTCGATCAATCATTTCATCCAATTATCGGGCTCGCTATTATCCCCCAGGCTCAATCGGGACTTCGATTTAATCGTGGACGTTGATCAAGCTCCCGTATCGATCTCTGACGTTACTGCTGGCAATTTTATGGCGAATCGAACGGAATTGCTGGACTAATATCGTATCGCGTTGGGAGTATTTTTAGATTGGGAGAAACGCGGTTCGTTTATTTTTTGAACAGACATTTAGAACGATCGGTGTTGTTAGAGAATACACATCGATTGTTTCGATACATCTCCCGCAATTACTGGGACAAATAAATTACGCGACAGTATTGTTTCCGTCGATGCAATTAGTAACGCGGTGGTTGAACAAATTGAGATGACGATCGAGATAATTTCGCCTGTGAAAACCTTGATGTGTTCCTGACGCGATTCGTGCCGCTGAGATTAATTAGTGGAACGCATTAGCGCATTCGGCGCTCCTCGCTAGAAATCGGAATCAGAAATCAGGTAACGATTGCTTTGGATTTGAATCTCGGCTATCCCGAAGTGCGTTTTCATCCTGTTAATCGATTCGTGTGTATGTTAACTTTGTTATTGCTCGTTTGTACCGCCATTCCTTGAACCGCAATACCCGTCGCGTTTTATCGAGATAAGTCGCCGCTAATGCACGGGAGTAATAAATCATTCTTTATGAAGATATAATTGAGCGAGCGAAGGCGTTGTATGTCTACGAGTCGCAGTATTGCGGTAACGAATGCTAATCATTGAAAATCGATTCTTGAAAACCGAAACGAACAAAAATTAGTCTTCTTATTAAAGTGACGATGTTTCGTTACTATTCCTCTGCATCTCCTAGGGTGTACAGGTCCGGAGAGAGAGTCATATATCATTAACGTAGATAACAGGGGATCTAGATTAGCTAGATCTACGAATAAAATCTAGCTTGCAACTTTGCTCGATAATCTCGTGGCATGAATAAAGATCGTTGACTATGCATTCGAAGCACGCGTTGAGATTATATTTGAACGCAAATGAATTTAAATGAATTGCTTGCCACGAACGTTGTGTGTTAAAATCATAATAATATTTAATATAACAAGCATTTGTTATGATGTAATACCGAAGAACGTCTAACATAAATTTCTACAATTTGTATAAATTCTGATAAAGTATACGAAGTTTATAATAGCATGTCCTACTTATTGGAACATGTCTATTATTCGATATTAAACATGTCGGACGAGTTAACGTTGGTAAATCGCGAAACAGTAACGGATTATTAATGAGTAGATCAGATGTCCACTCTTATTAGGACTCTATTTCGTTCACGTGTCAGCTGGATACTTTAGGGGAAATCCGATTTTTACTAATCTATCACATACAAATATCTTGTAATCCTATTAATTGTGTATGATATATTCTAAGGTCTATATCGACTTCAGTTCTTACAATGAACTGATCAATTACAATATTTTGGAATATAATTGGAGGCAGAAGGTTTCCTGTTCTCCAAGGGAAAGGGATTACTATTTAAAACATGTGAAAGTCATTATATTGACAATCCATTTCTATATAGACACTAATATAGACACTATATAGACATTAATCTATATAGACACTAATACGCTGTACCTTTGTAGATATGTGTACATTAATTAAATTATCCCGAATGGAAGCTTTAGGACCCATTGTAGGTGTTTTAAAACTAACTGACCTCCACAGTAAACAGATTCCTATAAAAAATCTCTTAATATTCTCCACGGTTAATCGAGCATCGACCAAGCCACCTAGACTAAATATTTCCCTCTCCAACGCTGCAGACCATCCAGTCAGAGAAGATTTCGCGACAGACACGAACATCCAGGAAATCAATGCTACATTAATTCCTCATTAGCTACTTGTTGACGTTTCGACAAACCCTCTCCGACCCCCGGTCGTTTCTCCTTCTTTCTCGCTTTCGAACAACAGCAGCCTGTGCCAGCAGTGTTCGCAACGGGCGACGTTAGCGTATAATTGAAAAATCGTTAGTATCGCGACGATCTGGTTCCTGGTGGCACGCTACCGTGCGCGGGCGCTAATTAGTCGTCCGGAGGCGAAGTGAAACGCGAACCTCTGGCTCGTGTATCGGCTCGTCGAAACGTATATCCGATAATTCCAATTTTCAGGGAGCGCACCGGTTGTCGTCCGGCCTCGGTTGTCGTTTTCGTAGCAGCGAAAACGGTTCCTGGCCACCGACTGTCGTTTGTAATGTCACTCTTGGCCGTATCGGGTCGGCACGCGGCCGCGCCGCCATCGACGCAACACTTTCACCTGGAAGGGTCGAAATCGACAAAACAATTTCGTACAGGCGTGCTCCGGTCTCGTTTTTCCCGAAGCCAACGTCGAGTTGGAAAAAATTACCGGCAGGAGAGGGCTCGTGGATCGAGTGGAGCGACGAGAAGGGGCGGTTCACCGCGCGAATCGCCGACCATTTCGACGATGGGAATTAGAGCGGCTCGACGCCTCGGTCCTACGTCCCATCGACGGGGTTGTTCTAGTCTGGATGTAGTCGTGAAACTAGGCCATTTTTGGGGGAATTTTAGCGAATGGGAACTGATGATATTGGGCGTTTGATAATGTTTGCGTTGTTGGTGACAATTAGGGGGTTGGTCTTGAGAATTTTTTGCGGAATAACTACAGAAAATACCGATGTTTAGTTTTGGGATTGATATTGTGTATATTTTGCCAAGCTATAGGAATTTTTGCACACAGGTGTAGGTACTTTTATGGAAGTAGTGCTGAAACAGTATTCTTGTTTAGCACGAATGCTATACTCTGCTCAAATTAGAATATCAAATAGGTTCGTATGGTCTGAACTTTTTCTCACTAATTTTTAGGTGTACTTTTAATGACCTGCACTTGGAGCTACCGCAAAGAGAAATCAATTTTTATTGCCCGAGACATGAGGTAACTCCCTCAGCGTTCTAACAGGTAGAAGACATAAGCTATTCATAGCTACTTAAAATTTAATTGCGGTGAAACTACATGCCCATAAAATTCATACTTCTAGTATACAAATACATATAATCCATAAAGGGGAATAAAATTTTTAATTTTGCTAAATTCAAAATTGAAAAGTGAAATTCTTCAACTTCCATCTCGCTATCAGTTTTATTTCAGACTTCGGTTGGATTTTTCGAATGGTCCAGAGTATTCCCAATGATTCGCCCCATTATTTCAAGAAAAGATCTTGTGTTCTTCTTGTTCGGCCACGGAATAGCGCAATTCTTCAAGCCCCGTCCGCGTGATCCTCTGTTTGCGGTATTAAGCCTCGTGTAATCTCGTTGCTTGCGACCAGTGTCGGTGATCGATAACCGAGCGTTTTTGCATAATGCACTTAACCGTTTGTCACTGTCCACCCCTGGCCCCGATTGATTTTATCGGCTCCGAGATCGGGACGGATCAACTTTGCGCGCGGACGAGAGAGAGTCGTCATCGGCGACTTTCTGATTTATTTGGTGCCTCGCTTCGGGATCCTCCCTTCTTGCTCTCGGGACGATTAATGCATCGAGATAGTAGAACTTATAGAGTATTCATTATTCGGCATTGGTGCGCTTCCGCAGACAACTAAGTAACCGATCGAGTCGTCGTTAGTCTGGATGAGAACGGAAGAGAGCCGCAAGAACGACGACGAAATAGAAATCAGAACTGCCTGGAGCGACGTGTCGGGAAATAATTAATGAAGATCGATTAGCGATCGTACGTGGTACTTGTGGAGAAAAAAAGAAACAATTTCGCACGAGATGTTCGCTGTCGGTGTTCTGATCGAAAATCGCCGTCTTCCGGTAGAGAATTTGCAGTAAAATTATTTTTAGATTCAGGATAAGGTGATTAGACTTGAAGAATTATTTCTTATCCGTATAATACAATTTGTATATTCGTCGTAAAACTAATGGGATTGTTTGTTTACGACTTGAAGAAAAATGTAAAACAAAACAAACATTTATTATGCTATATTTATAACTAGACTAACTTTTCCCTCCAAATGACTCCAGTGTCTATTATATTAGAAACATGAGAAACCAAGCTCGCGATAGCTTGGCGAACAACCAATCCACTTACCCCTTTACGCTCTCGAACGATGGAAAAAATACTCGCAATCACGTGCAGGAAATTGACAGGAGAAATCGAGAAGCGATGGTGAAACAAAAACGCGAATAAAATTGGTCGGTGCGTACGAAAAGGAAACGGTCGGCTGCTTAGCCGGGGCCCAGTCTTGTCCCGCTAATCGAATTATCATTAATTATGATACCGTACGCGAGAAAGAAGAAAAGGTAAAAGAGCAAGGTCGGCCTCCGCTAATAAGTACGATGGAAAGAAGGAGAGGGATGAACTGGAATGGGGCGAAAAAAAGAGATAGATGGAAGCGGCTTTAAGTCAGTCGCTTCTTAAGAGCTGAATTGACGTGTCTACTAATGGATCGCGCCTGCCCCATCTACTTTCTTCTACAGCCTCTTTTTCGTCCTCTTCTTCGTCTTCTCCTCCGCCTTGTCTTCTCCTTCCTCGTGTACCGCCGCTATTACCGGCGCGGCTACTTTCGTAAGTTTAAAACGGATCTGTTATTCCTGTCGAAAACCTTCCGCGCGCGTCCCAGTCATCGGGGGAATTCATGAAGTCATTAAACGCGAAACGCCCGTGGAGCTTTTTTTTTGTCCGTGCATGGTCCAACGGTTCTCGGTTTCGTTATCGCGTAATTACATTTCCCTGCACAGTGCGCGCATCGCAATGAAATTATTTTTCGATTAACTGCCATGATTAACATTTCAGAAATGTTTCCTTTCGCGATCGAGAATTTTTAGCGCGCTCGACACCGAGAAAAATAATTAGACCTTGCAATTTAAGTTCTCTGCCTTGGTGAATATAATACGACTGATTCCGTAATCCTAGTACGTTACTATTTTAGCAAATTGTTCCAGAAGTAAAGCATGTTTGCGGTGATCGTTAAATTCTGAAGTTGGAGTTCAAAACTGGATAGTTGCAATGTTAGGCGTTCGTGTTTGTGTATACAAAATTAACTCGAAACCGTGCTCTAACCTGATACACGAGATATATTTAATTACTTCTGGGAAGCGTTACCTCTTCGGTAAATTATTATAGTACGCGTATCATCGATCTCCAAGCACGATTTAAATTAAGGAGGCAAGAATAAAAATAGTACAAAACGCGAACGATAAAAATGTCGAATAATTTGACTCGATAATAATAAATGGAGCAGTCGGAAGATACCATAATAATAACTGCGGGTAATTGCGCGAAATTTACATAAATTATACCCATTCCTGGCTCGTAGCACTCCTCCATCATCTTCATACGCGAATCGAGTGTCCGTGGTATGATCGATAATCATCCCCGGAGCGATCGCGTTGCGTAACTTGATTGTTCGTTCCATACAAGCATAAACACGACGAAAAAGAATCGCTATGAAGGGAAAAGCCATTAAACGGCGCCGTTTTGCTCGCATTTTCATATAATCGACATTTTGCTCGCTGTCGCCCGTTTTAATTCCCCCACTGCAAGTTTAATAAAACGAATCCCGTTCGGGCACGCGATTCGATCCTCCGGACGTGCACGGGGGAACGATCGTTAAAATTTTCAATTAGAGAAGATATCAATCGCCCCCGTAACGCGCCACGGCCTCCTCGAGAGAGTCGATCGTTTCGCGATAGTCGACGCCGACGTCGAACGCGCCTCGACGCTCTTGCGTCCCAATTGGATCGCTTTATCGAGGAAGGAGATGGGCCCAATTTTATCCGAATAACAGACGACGAATAAGACCAGGGTTTGGTCGTTTATTGGCGACGTTTAATCGATTGGATGGTGAGATGGATTTTCCATTCGTTTAAATTAAGATGGGAAAAATGAAAATTTGTATAAATTATTCTGCAAAGTTTGGTCACGTTTGGGCTTGTTTGAGACTACCAAAGGTTAAGAATGTATTGTTAGGCCTCAAAGTCGATGGACAATCAGCGTAAAGATTAAACAATATTTTTAATATTCGTTTACTCCAGTATACAAATTTAGTTATTACTCTCTGGTATAAGGGATATTTAATTTAAACAAAATACTTGAGACTAACACGTATTTAGTTTCAGTCTATCATTTAAATTGCAACATTTCTTTTCTACTAAATTTTTTTACGAATTAAATTTTCCAGTCTTGAAACGAAATTTTATCTACATAGATAAGCCTGCTACCGGTCTTTGATCGAGAAGAGGATCGTCCAAATGTCCAGAAAATTTCCCTGTCGAAGTTGTAATTCGAAGCGACACGTTGCCAAGATAAATCGGTCGCGATAGGAGAATCGAGGGGGAAAAAAAAGGCAAAGAACCGCAGAGAAGCGTTAAGTGTGCCGCGATCAATCTTACCTTGTACGCGAAGATTAATGCACTTTCAAATTTCATTAATTCCTCGCTGCATAATGAGCCGCGCGGCGAACGAATAACTTTCCTTAACGCAGCGATAATGCCAGCCGAGGCTCAGCGCCGTAATTGCATCAATTCCTTCGTAATTCGCACAATTATCCTTTCTGATTTTCCGGCTGGAGCGACGCTAACCGCGCCCGAACACGCTTCTAATTAATCACGCGCGGTCTTAACGTATACGAGCGTAACTCGAGTACTTATGGCGTCACGACGAATCGGGACGATCGATCGAGCGTCTTGACGAGAATCGATTCGTGCAGGGACGATCGAGTGTATTTGAATTTCTCGAAGATTGCATCTTCGAGAACGTGTCGGATTTCGCGCTGAAACTTTGGGAAGAAGTCAACATGTCCTCGAGGTGACTTAAAGATTGCATTTCCATGAGGAGGATAATTCGAAAAGGATGATAGTCATGAACGTACCATTACCGTGTTCAACGAACAATCCATCAGTCGTAATTAGAGAACCTCAGTTAACAGAAGGGATTACACAAGTGTATTGACAATACTCCTTGCGGATCCTGGACACATTATGTTATCACTGTACATTGATTCTCTCGTGACAAGAGACTAGAATTACAGTCGCATCTAATTGACATACTAAACTCGTAATTGTTCAACTCGCCAAAAATTGATAATCTTGAAATGGCTATATTAGATTTAGCGTGTAAAAAGCCTCGTAAGAATACCAAATATCGCTATATATACATATAATAAATAGATGACCACGCAACAAGTATATATAAAACAGCGCAAGATGAAGTAATAATGCAGAAAAAATATTTCTAGTCGATACCACTTCTATTTCACCACGGTTTCGCCGAAAAAACAAGCTTCGTGCTTTATTAAAATTGCGCGAGTCATCCTAGAGCAAACAGGCTTGAATATAAAGCGATAACTGCGTTTCGTGAACAATTAATATAAAATTCGTGATACACGCGAGAAAAACGAGCAAAATGTAACAAGTTCGCGCAACAAATGTAAATAACAGTAGAGGAACAGAGAACTAATAGGGAGGAAAATGTTCTCATTGAAAGGTACGGCGGAATTAAAGCGGTCGGGATAGAGGTAACGGCGTCGCGGCGCTCTGGAACGCCGCAGGTAAAAGTGCTTTGTTAGGGGGAGTAATTTCGATCGCGTGACAAGGGCAATATAGCGCGGAGGGCGGGAGGCACGGGCAATTACGTGTAATTTCATACCCATTTATTGCCAGGATAGCTCGTTTTTCGACTGGTTTTCGAGCCTCGCTAACAGCGATCGGCCGGGATCGGCAGAACTCGAAACAAGCCGACTGCGTCTAATTAATCGACGCCTCGCGTCCTCCGCGATCGATCTCCCCTTAAGATACAGACCGTTAGTCGCGTATTCGCGATATTGTGCGAGACAGCACGGTAATCTCTCCACAATTGATGCACGAACCGATAATTCACCCGCGTATCGGATGTCGGATCGCTTTACGAGTCAAAACTGTTAGGACTCGGGCTTGTAATGGAAAACTCGATGATAATAACGCAACCTTGTTGCTGTATTCAGACAGAGATTAATATTTGATCTTGGTAATACTATGGAAAGTCTAACAGACACATCAATAAATTATACATGAAAAAGCAAAAGAAAATTTTATTTGTATAAAAATTCAATTCTAATATCACAGAGGTATTGAAGATTCTAATTTTCATAAAATTCCGTCGATATCAAAATAAGTGATATTATAAATGTGGATAATACTCAGGACAGCCTCTGTACAGCAGATCATTTATCAAAATGAATTTGTTTACAAACCCATATTCAAGTTAAAAAGAATCGTTTTTCGTCAAACTTACTTCGACAGCTAGTAAAGATCTAAATAAGAAGCAATCAACAAGGCTACGAGTTTGCTTGATAATTTAATCGAACTGTATCAGTTTCTGTATCAACATACGGGCACTCGGGCGTGTTAGGAAATTATCCGAAAGTTTTCCACGCTGTTAGATCCCAGTTGGAAGTCTTGGAACAGAGTTGAAATTACCCTCATTCGGATCCGTAGACTCGTACTGAGGAATTGATTTTCTGTTTACGACAGTCAAGATAATTCCGTCACTGTCGCGAGAGATTGACGAAGTACCTGCAATACGAAGCGAATTAAGTGAGCCTTCGTTCCCAATTATTTTGAGAGCACAAATTCCAGCAGTATCCTGCAGCTTGCTCCGAAATTGTCGCTGCTCGCTCCAGAAACTCATGGGAACCGACACTGCACGATCAATCCGACCCCTTCGTTATTCGAACCCCGTGTATATTTATATCGTACCACTCGAAATTGCAGTTTTCGTTTCGAATCCTGCCTCGGTTTTACTCGGTCTCGATTTAAATTCATGCAAAGAAATATTCAGAATTTTCACGTTATCGACGTATTTCTTTCTTCTCGTGGAAAACAACAAACGATGGCAAGGATAACTCGATAATTAAATAAAATTGAAGAACACAGTGTTGCTTTGCGATTTGTTTCATTAATCATGGTCTTCTTTAGCTAAGTTTCTTTTCCAAAACTGACACATTTCGATTCCATACACCCAATCATAAAGATTTATGTGTAAAATGAAGACTGTCTATCAAGTTGTAAATGAAACACCTGTGTAATTAAATTTCCTCAAAACTAACACAGAAGCATATCTATCTCCTCTCCAAAAGTTAACAGAGAATCAATTCTATTCGGCCTGACCATTCTGATCCGTTCAGAACGTTTCCCATTTCGTCGATGAGAGTGATCGCTCTTATGCAGCTCGATTTCCACAATAGCCGCGAAATTCTGTTCTTTCTTGCACGAATCGTAGACAAGGACGAGCCGATCGGCAGGAGCCGAGAGAGAGGCGCGCCGATTTAACCGAATTACCGTTGGATCAAAGCTCACGAGTGGTAATTGGCGCACAGGTGTCGTCGATCAATCGTACACCGAGCGTCGGGGAAGCTATTTCGCTTCGGATACCGAAGCGTTCTCGTGATCGATAACAGACGGGGTTCCGTGCCTAGACGAATCCAATGAGACACATCATCGGCGATACAGCGACAGACAGACTAGAAGGGGATTGGGGGATGGCGGAGACACAGGAAACGGAGACGCTCGTTGCGGGGTGTTACCCCTGATTCGTATGGCGATTAACCATTGGCGCGTTGCGATTGAAAATCCGTGTACGGCGGAGCCTTGATTATCGCTGGAAATCCAGACAAAATTCTTGCAACGATCAAGGCTCGTAGGAGGAACTCTTGTGATCACTATCATTAACAACTTCACCTAATGCCACATAACCATCCGCTTGTCAACACATTGCTATGTTTATTCGTGGCTTTAATTTGAGATAAACATAGCTAGTGAATTCTACTAATAAATCTCAGTCGAAACACGGTGAGATCACTCCTTGCATCAAAAGTATCAGTATTGCTCGATTAACGCAGGAATGCAGATAAAACTCCTGCAACGATCGAGGCTCGTAAGAGGATCTCTTGTGATCCCTATCATCAGCAATTTCATTCCATTTGTGGCGTTAATTTTATTAGGTTGTCCTAAAAGTTTCTTCCATTTCAGTAGTAAGTAATACATACACAATATTTTATGTCTAATGTTACATTATTGAATTGCGTACGATTCATTTTGCTCTATTACTGTTACAATATTAGTATCTAAGAAATTAGGTTGTCTATTTATATGAACAGTGCCAGACAAAATAACCGAACGCAAGTTATGGAAGAAACTTTTGGGACAACCTAATAGATAAACATATCTGGTGAATTCTACTGATAAATTTCAGTCGAAACACGGTGTGATTACTCTCTGCTGTAAAACTATTAGTGTTGCTCCTCACACCAACTGATTAAAGGCATATGATAATTTGATAACCATCCGCGTGAGTCTGAAAATGTTCTGATCAAACGTGTAGACCGATTCTACTGTTCGAGAGAAGTATCCCGATCAGTTTTGGGGCAAGTCGACTCGCTCGGAGACGCGTGTACGCGAGAATTCAGGTTCGTGCTTGCACGACGTCGATGGAGAGATTGTAATAAGCCTCGCATGCCTGGGAACAATTAAATTATTAGTAGGTACATTCTGCACGACGGGGTGTTTTATTGCGTGGCGAGATCCGGTTCCTGGCCTGCTTTCGAACCTCGCGAAGCGTTCGATTACGTGTTGGTTCATTGCAGACTCCTGAGAGTTACAGTCGCGCGGGACTACAATACACTCATTCATTACATTAAATTTATTACATTACACTCAGTGCTAGGAAAAGGCGATGTAAAGTAGAGGTGTAAGCCGTTGTAGGTTCGTTTATGTTATCACGAATGCGGAATTAATAATGCACATTTTCTGTGAGCTTGTAGTAGTTCTACTCTGAAATTGAATGGCTTTATTTGGTTCATTTTTCGAGTGGAAACCGAAATGCTCACTAGATGATCTAAACCTGAAGTAGCTAGATTGATGCCCCATTCTGAAAAGTTCTGTACTCTTACAAAAATTGAAACTACTGTAGGAGTCTCTACGAAAAATAAGGTTACGATTCGTGTTCTTATTTGACTCCATATACTTGAGGATGAGGGGTGCGATACTACATTACATATAAAAATAGCGTATAAAATTACATAAATATGATAGCTTGTATCTGCTGTAGGACAAGATTAAATCACCCTGGTACAATTCTAGTTACTCATGCTAGAGATTAATATCGACGATAACATTTGTAAAATATGTTAGAAAAATAAATGACGCCAAGAGAACAATTTAGAAATGGCGTATTCATGCCACTATCGTCGTATGCTTAGCTGGCCGAAATCAGTTTTTCCGCGGCACTTACCCGACTGTTCCCGGAGCACGTTTATAAAACACCGGGTGCGCATTCACGAACAAACCCACACGAACGGCGATCGACCGTCGCGCGATGCAGCCCGAGATATTCCAATAAAGGCTGCACGCCACCGAACAATTAAATTATTAAGTAGTAACGATAACGAGGGGCACCCGCGTTGATTACTATTATAATGAAGCCAACGCGACGCCACGAATTATAATCCCTCCGCAAAGAACGCAAACAAAATACCGCGCCACCGGCCATTGTCGTACGATTTTTTGCATTATGGCTTCCAGTTACGCCGCAAAGAAACATTTCACGTTAACGAGACCGTGAATTTTAGCCAGCGAGAAAATTGCAGTTAGCCAGCTCACGATACGAGTCGCTTTGTAATAGTCGCAACGAGCTTGCGTTGCAAAAACACTGAAATATGAAGTATATTCCGCGATGAAGGCGATTAGACGTTTGTACGATGTAAGTCGCACTCGATTTCAAGTGGAATACGGATCGTTTATTAAATAAACTGGTTCTGCAGAGTAGATTGTATTGGTTTTACAGGATAATGTGTTTTTTAGTAAATCAAACATTCGTGGTTGTCTCAGGTTTTTTATGTAGTCTGAGAGAGACCTGAAACAATCATGGAAATATATAAGAAAAAAGAATGGTGAACCACGGTTGAACAAGAAGTTTTCCAGGAGTTTCAGAATTGTTTTAATAATATACAAACGTGGAAGATGAAAAGCTTAAAAGGTGAAAATTTCCTTGGAGAACCCTTCACTTCTCCCCTAAAAGTATCCACGCCCCAATCGTGTAAAATTGCTGACAATCGGTGGGAAATGAACTTTACACGAACAGTTTTTGTTCGATTCCTAACCGACCCCGTTACGCAATCGACGATTAATCAAGTGCGCGCGAGTGCCCTCGCCCGGATTCGACAATTTCTAACTCCGGTATCGTTTCAATTAACGCGCCTCGAGATGATTACCAGTACGTTGACCCGTTTAGAAGGAAATTTTATCCACGTCGCAAGAACTTGATGACAGCTTAAGAGCCTTTCGCCGAGCGTACTTAAGACGCGCGAGCTCGATCTCGCTCTCTCTCTTTCTCTCTCACCTCGTTCGCGTTCTCGCCACCGCTTTGACAATTTAATAATTCGATACCCGGTACGCGAATAATCGACGAACCTGATACTCTGCTCTCGCCAATCGAGAATCGAGAGATCACGTTCGCGTCGTTTCCTCTACCTTCCAGTTTCGCGCCTCGTTTCTCGCCGTTTTCTCAATCGCGACTCGACCGGGAATAAAACTCATCGCTCGACTACCGTCTACCGGTTGCGACGGGAAAAATTATTATCCTATCAGCCTGATTCTCGCTCGCATGCTAGTACTAGCTCTTCCAGCAAGGTATTAAATTGTATGCATGTATGTAATTGTATGTATAAAATTGTGTTAACTCCTTCGGGAACAAACGCTACTTCGATATCTGCCTAGTTTCAATATTGAATTTTTTTCTGTTCAATTGTGTTTATTTTCAGGATTAAGATATGATAGGTTGGATATATTTGACCTAGTGCTTCTATTAAGAAATTTTGATTAGTGACGAGGGAGTGAAAATTGGATGAAGTACTTTATATGAACGTAGGAACAGACAACACAATTGAATATTAAAGAAATATTGAAGACATTTATCTAAATTAAATAACAGGTTTGACGTTTTCAAATAAATTTTTCATTACGAATAGATACACATGTGAATTTTACTTCTATACATATTTATAATAAAACATTTATTTGGAAACGTCGAACTTTCGTCTAATTTAGATAAGTTTGTTCAATAGACCCTAAGTGTACGAATACTTATGAAACTAACATCGATATTTTAAAACATATTTCGTAATTTTTATTTTCGCCCTAACGATACAAATTTGGGACGTCCAGCTTCGGAGTTTTATTATTTTCGTCGGTACTCTGCGTTAGAAACGTAAAATATCTGCCGGGCGCGAATGTGTTAATACACCTAAATTATTTTAAACCAATCTCCTTTAAGAGTCTACCACGAGCACTCTTCTATTAAAAAGTAGAATCTTAAATCTCCTTATACAAATCCCTCTGCATGATATCGCAGAGAAGAGTCCAAGAAACATACGACATCATCGTCGACAAGATAGCGTCTACCTTTGCGCGACCTGCGATTAACAGGATACTTTGTCAAAATCGGGATGATGCGTGGCGAACTAAAGGGATCGCGATTGGATGGCGACGTTCGACCAACGTGAGCGAGTATCGACGCGTAATGGGGCTTCTCAGCGGTATCAGCGCACGCGAGGATAATAAAAACATCGGTTGAACGGGATGAACGTCGAAAGGGTAGCGCCCTGCGGGGTGGAAACACTTTTCGTGGATCGATACGTGCGTCGGATTAAAGACCGCGACAGGTGACAGTGGCTTTTACGAAGAAATTTCCGTCGAAACTTTATGCCGCGCAAAGTGGCCATTGCATTTCGTTCCGGGGATAAAAACCGTGGAAAGGGGGAAGGGGGACGGGACGAGCAGAAGGAGCCTCGTGGTGCAGGAGAAAATAAAGATCGGGGTAAACGTGAGTGAAAGAGAGACAGAGGGAAGAGGAGGAAGAGGGACGGTGGTGAGGCGCACTCGTGACGGTCCACGAGAAGACAAATTCTGTAATCCTCTTTGGTCGGCGAGCTAAGCCCTCTGTGTGACGGCATACCGTCTTCTTTCTCTTATTTCCACCATTCGTTTTGCCTTTCCTTGTCTCGCCCTGTCCTCCCACGCCGATCAAGGAAATTAGATTTCGAATCGACAGCCGTGCTTAAGTATAAACGACGAAGCGACATCGAACAACGTCGCGGACGGAACAGAAATTCACCTGGACTAGGTGTGGCGAGAGGGGCGGGGGAGGGGGGGGGGTTCCTCGCAAGCATCCTCTCGCGAAAACGATAAACTGACGGTACCGGTCGTGGCTTAGGTTATTCTCGAGTCGCCAGCTTCCTGTAGAAACACGTTAAGAAAATTAATATATTGGTATCATGAAGCAGGACGCCATATTTGTTTCAGAAAGGATTATCAGCCAAGGATTGAGTAGGATCTGATATAAACTACGTAGTTTCCTAGGCAAGTGTTGTAAGATGGTTGAGTACATGCGAGATTGGGTGCCAAGCGACATAGTTCAGGAAATATACATGTTAAGAAGGATGTACTGTTGAAGAACTTATAATTATTAAATGAAAGGTAAATATGTATATAATATAATTATTAAATGAAACGTGAACTCGCAGAATTAAACAGTATATATGGCAAAACTATATTCAAGTAACAAAAGTGTCTGAAGCTATACAGCAAAAGTATGTTTACACGCGCTGCTTATAATTTAACGTTACTTAGTATCGTATTTTTAATTTAAAAATATTTCCGAAGAAAACTATGAGCTTCTTTACTCTCGAGTTCCCACGAAAGTGAAGAACGGGTTCATATTGTATTCGAATTGGGGCATGGAAGGAAACGACAATAAACACATTAACGCGATTTCATTATCTTCCTTAATCGATTCTTTGACTCGATTAGCGGCCCGAGAGAAGAATCAAAAGCTGCCCCGTGGCGTTTCGAAATTTATCAGCGATCAGTGTTGGCCCATTAGAGGCGCTGCCCGATTCGGGAGGCCACGATTCCTCTTCGGCCACTCTGTCCATTATACTATCTTCCCGTGTCAATCTCTTAAGTAGCCGGAATGCACTAGGACCCGCTTCGCGCCGACGCGATACGATCTTTTCTCTCCCGTGAACGTGGAACACCGTCGCAACTTGTTGTTCTGAAATTGAGTCAGTTTTACGTTCCGCAAAAATGATACAAATTATACACGATCAATCAGTGTCGTCACTGTTGAATATTATAAACGGGGATCGACACTTGGTTCTCAACAAGCGCTAAGTTACATTACGTTAAGATACGTTAAGTTAAATAGGTGTTTCTACTCTCCAGTAACTTAATCATAGCCATCAAATTAGTACGAAACAACAGCTTTCAAACCACTCGATGAAAGTGCTCGCACAGTTAGACTCTATTTATACACATTTCGACTTTCGTCGCTTGTTTAGCTCGCCTTGATTTCTCATTCACTTGCCCACGGTCCTTCCAATGTATCTACGGAACAGATCGTCGCCCGAACAGAGCGAATTTGACTCCCAGGTGTCGGGAATCGAGCATAACTTATTCGATTGACGGCGGATTAATGAATGTATACTGGCAGGTTGACAGAAAGGGATAAATCCTCGATGTATTCTGTTGTAAATCGCGACTGACGAAGCTTCTCCTAACTGACATATTTTATTTTAATAACATTTACAGGTGACATTCTTCCTATGTTCACGAATAAGTTATGAATCAGTGATCGATGTATACATCTACAGAAAAGAATTGAAGTAAATTAAATTATTCGACGAGCGTCAGTAGTATGAGTCCTTAATGATCGGCCATCGATAAAGAAACAATTCGCGTTTCGAGTAAACGCGAAAAGTAGTAGCGTCAGTAGTATGAGTCTTTAAGGATCAACCATCGGTAAAGGAACAATTCGCGTTTCGAGCAGACGCAAAAAGCGGACATTTACATGGAAAAGTAGAATTGGCCTCTAATGTCAGACGCTAGTCGCAGGTTCCCGATTCTCAATTAGGCTGGGAAAACTTTCGCTTTGCGAGGCGGTGTCGCCTTTAATCCACGAAAACTCGAGCCACTTCGAACGATACATTGGGTGCTCTCGATATAACGCAACGGCGACGGCGCACCACCACTCTGCACCTGCCTCGTAGAATTTAATCACGATGGTTACTCTGTCCGACCGAAACCAATTATTGCGCAGACGTACCCACACAGGCTCTGGCGCGCGCGCGCTTATACCGCCCATTTATGCGGGCATTCTATACTCGCCTACGTAAACCGCCATATCCCCGTACGAATATAATATATCCACATTAATTTCACTCCCGACGCATGACGACTCTCTGTTCATCCCAAAATCATCGAACAGCGGACGCTTTCTTCGCGCTAGGGGACGCCTGGTGAAATTTCAAGTTTTAGAAGATTTACGAAATAAAACAAATGTCACTTGGAAATATTTGTTTGGTTGGGAGTAATCATGTAGACGAATATATTTCTCTCGATTATAATATTACAATTCATATATAAATCCGTTTTGGTGTGAAACCTTTTATTTGAAGGTGGTTTCCTTGGACCACCCTTTAAACATACTACCTGAACACTGAAAGAGAGTGAAGTTAGATGAACTGGATTGAATGATTAAAATAAGCAGTGTCAGAATGATCAAAAAAATTGAGTAAAGAAAAGCAGATAATGGCGATGATACAATACTCGTACATGAATATGAAAATATGGAGAAATTACATAGGGTGATCATAAAAAATAAAACATGAAGAAAGCCAAAAATGAACACTGCTTCCCAAAGAATCTTGACCACTAAACAAGAATATTGGGACGATTGCTGTAAGCAGAACGCATTTTTGGCGGCTTCCTTCCACCCTGGACTCGAGGACTCGACAGTCTCATTTGCGAGTCGTCGATCGTCGATCCAGGGCTCGCAACTTTTTGACCAATCACGCGAGATCGAGCTTCCGACACGAACCCCGTAACCCTTTCCAGGGAGAGGCTTCTCGCAGGCGCAGTACGTTTCATCGTAATTCAATTTCTGACGCGCGTCTATCATCGCGCATGATGCGAATGGGAGCGGAAGCCTGGGATCGAAACGACCGCGGGATTGTTATTGCTTATCAACGTTACCATTGTCCGGAGTGGCGTCAGGTTTTAATAAGTCCGATTTCGATGGAAATTGCCATTGGATACTTCCTCAAAGTCTCAATAGATGTATAAAGGTCTAAAAGAAATCACATCGAGCAACTTAGCAGAAGCGAGCCAATTTCACCACTTTTCTTTTTAAATTAAAGCGTCGTTATCGAGCAATTTGGAAATCAATTCTCCCAGAGCTATTAATTAATCCTGCTGCGTCCAGTCTCCTTTGGCCTCTCTTAGATCCAAGATCGTCGTCTCCTAGAACAGAAGTCCCTCTCCTGATCGACGTCGGAGCTGAGAGCCTCGAGGAAGAAGGGCGTCAGGGGCCGTGTCTGGTAGCGTGGATACACACAAGCGTAGGAGGTGGGGGGACGAAGGAGGAGAGCGAAGGACCGAAGGAGGACGATGGTGTTGGCACTCTCGGGGGCCATTATTGATTGTTGTTGATAATTAGCCGGTACAGGCGCGTCAATCACGAGGCAAGGCGAGGTTATTAGGCTGTTGGTTAGCACCGGGCCGTTTCAGCACAGACACACGTGAGCACGCAGGATACGCGCTCGTTGCGCAGCTGTCCGTGTGTGTTCGGGAACGCCGCCATTGAGCCACCCGATTACCCCCCACAATTCGATCTAATGCGCTACGCTGCGACGCGAGAGAAGGTTAATTATGCAGTTAATGAGAGCCTGAATATATACACCCCACGGGGTGTCGGGATGCGCCCGACGAAAAGAGAATCATTTGGAGCCCCGGCTGGATTCGATTGTTGAATTTGGTTATGGATGAGGAACGCCGGAAAATGGTCTTCCATTCTCTTTCCGTTTCAAATTAACCGGGTTAGACAATCGACGATATTTAATGGGGGAACGATCTGGGCGCTCTGGGGCATACGGATGCAGGATTCTGACGATTACGGTAGATCTGGATCGTTTTCGAATTTGTGAGGGAACTGAGGAGGGATAATCATGGTTCGGTCTCTTTCTTTAAATGAAAAAAAGTACACGACTTTTCATTTATATACTGATTGACACTTTGTCTTTAACATATTTAACAATCATTTTCTCAGATTACTTACGCAAGGAAACTACAGAAAGTGCCACCAAATGGAATTGAAATTTAGCAGTCAGGATGTTTGATTTATGTTCATTTCATTACTCGTCAAGATACCAGTAACAAATTGGTACAACGAAGACCTATTTTACGGGTGAAAATACTCAGATGCAATCTTTATAGGTATCCGTAGTAGTGTACGCGTCTCGATGGTTCGGTTGCCGAGGTGGGGGGAGCTCGTTCGCTCGTGCGGTCCCGCAGAATCAATTTCTTGCTTGATAACGAGCGTTCATGTTCTTGGATATTATAATAAGGACGGATAATACGGGAGGTGGCGGTAATTTGCAACGAAAATGACCGTGTAATAGTCTGTCGAAAGTGCAGGTTACGCGGTTACCTGCTGCAACTTGTTTAATGGCCAAATGTCGCGCCAAGAAGCGAGCTACTTGTCGCTACACGGTAAATCCTCTGAAAATTAGCGTGAACGGCTAGAGAAATATTTCCGTCGTTTATTATCGATACTATATCGACGATTAAGTATCCCTGATAAGAATTTTTCGATTAAGTTGCTTATTCTGATTTTTGCTTTGTTTTGTTTCAAGATGGGGTGATTTATAAAGGACAAGATAAAGACAAAGCAAAGTTCCTCAAGAAGGACACGTTATCCAAATTATAAGTTAGATCAGAGTCCTTCTTCAACTACAATAGAGTATCTAGTAAATCTAGAACATCATAATTTGATCAATTTTTATCGCGCCACCCGATATGTAAACGCGCGTGTCAGTGCATACTGAAACTGTCCAACCTTTCTCAAGCCAACAGCCTTTTATCGCCCTTGCGATTTTTACGGAAGTCTTGTCACATTTGCCTGATCTCTATCGCCAATTCCATGAACGGACTAAGTATATTTAAATATGATACTCGATTATCACATTATAATTCACAGATTCTATAAACATCCTATCGTCGCGCTAGATCGACGAGAGGGAATTAATAAAAATCAAGTATTTATATTTAGCGAGTTCATTTGGATTTGCTCAACTACCGAAATGGATAATTAATTATTCCCGTAGTATTCAACGATATTCCATGCGAGAACGGCAATTTATCTCATGCACACATCGATGCACGGGCCCCGTTACATTTCATTACAGCCGTTGTAATGGCTACTGCGTTATGCGCCGTATAATGGAGGAAATAATTACAACTTCGTATAAATCAATAATCGTCAGGAGTTCCACGGTGCGGTTTAAAATTAAACAACGCACGAGCGGGAGCGCAATGAATCGTGCACGCGTTAGAAAACCTTTCCGCGTGTGAAATTGAGCTTCTTGCGTATTCGTAATTGCACGTTGGAATTGACAATATCGCGAAAAGATTACGCGTCGCGACATGACGCGTGTCAGAAGTCTACTTTATAGCCGTTTCGAATGGTTAAACTGTAAGTCGGAGAAAAAAATGAACATGAACGAGTCTAATCTTATCCAATCTACTAATTAAAACCTTCGTGTACGCCGGTTCTACTCGCAATAATCCAGCTTATATTTATGCTCTCCTTGCGATCTAGATTCATACATAGTGTGGAATATTTTTATTTGAATCTTGGGCAGTTTTGCATTTTGTACCGTCATACTGACTCTGCCATTTCTAATTTCTCAATTTTGAGTAGTAATTTAGAATCAACACTTTTAAAAACCCCTATATACCAAGTTTCATTTAAATCCAGTCATTTTTCGTATTTTATCCCTGTGTATCGGATCAGCCACTTTGAATTTCTAAATTTTGTTTCCAAATTTGAAATCAGCGATCTCAAAGGTCTGATACCTTTCACAGTTCTATACACACTCCATTTCGTTCAAGCGATGATTTAACTCTCGCGGGGGGGGGGCCCCCGACGATAACTATAACACTAACGATAACTAGGCTCGCGTTACCCCATGAATTACTACTTGCACACAAATTTTCGAAGTCGTTTCCTTAAAAAAAGATGAAGTTTGTTCGTGTAAAGGGACAGAAATCACGCATCGAGCGCGAAATCCGTGCCAGCACACGAGCGCTGGCAACACTTGTAATGGCTGCCATTATACGCGCATAATAGAGGTAATAGCTGGGACTGGATAAATCGATCACTATTACCGTACCTATTAACCGTAACGACCGTTTCCGAGGAGACCTGACCACTCCCGTGGGTTCCAGGTGAGAACAGCTGCAACTCCACCGGCGGCGGCAGCGACGAGGAGCTCGGGACAGGCTGCGGGGACGATTTAAACGGGAACGGCGGGAAGAAGAAGCATCGCCGAAACAGGACGACCTTCACCACCTACCAGCTGCACGAGCTCGAGAGAGCCTTCGAGAAGTCTCATTATCCGGACGTGTACTCCAGGGAGGAACTCGCCATGAAAGTCAATCTTCCGGAAGTCCGCGTCCAGGTGAGTCGCCCTGTAAAAAATCTAGCAATAGTTTCTTCGAGTCCTCCGTGAAATTGTTGTCATTGTGACTGGGGATTTAGCAGAATCTAAGGACGAAAGGGGAGGAGAGATGGTTCAACTGTGGATGTATTGATTGGGAATGATAAAGATACTTGGTTGTTTTGAAGTAAATAAATTCAGGGGAATTCGTGGTCCTCTCATGAAAGATATTTAGTTCGTTGGCGAGGTTCATTATTCTGAACAATTTTCAATCGATTTGTGTGTAAATCAATGGGTCAAACGTATAGTATTTTTCGATAATAATCATAAAAACGGTTTTAATATTGGAAAATATTTAAATCCCTCTCAATCAAGATGTTTCGACTATTGAATCAAGAATAAAAGATGATACTCTTTGGTATCCACGAATGTAGTTAGTAAGTATAGACTTCCACCAATGAATCGTATAATTAATTCACCCTCTGTGGCATACACAAAAAATCGCGTCGTTAACACGCCACCGAATCGAAAACGCTTTTCACTGGTTTCTGGCCGAAGACAACGAACGTTGGTGGATTTTTAAATAATCGTAGTCACGCGACTAACGAGGAATTAACTCGTTAACCCTCACGACACCGCTTGGCCCGATCGTGTTACCACGATACAACGAAAAGAAACGAGCTGGCATAAAAGGAATAGCTTGTATCGAGCCGCTGCGCGATTCGTGGGCTTCAGCGTTTATTAAAATCCCTCGTAAATTCTTTAAACTTCACTCATAATTTACCATCGGCCCTTTGACGCGACGGGACCAGTAATTCACGCAAATCGAATTTCGCTCTATTGGCTTTTATATTCGTCGTGAAAACAGTTTCGAAAAAAAGAGGAGAGCGAAAATAAAACTGCATCTCCGATACGCTCGCTCCCGAACCGAAATAAAAATTCTCTCCCTGTCATATATTAACGTTCACGGCTGTTAAAAGTAATCGGTATTATCCGTGGACAGAACAGATTCATTATTCCTCTGGCTGATTGAATATTCACGATGTCACAGTATTTTCTGATAAACCAATGGTAGGAAAAGGCTACTTAATTACAGATGCTTTTCTAAAAAGGGCTAAATATTGCACTTGGAATAATTTTACGATTTACGATTCGGATCAGGATGGATTCGATTAATAAACTGTGTTTGTGTGAATGTCTCCTTTCGCTTGCCAAGCACGAACAAATCACAATTGCAAGTGAAACGTGATATTAATAATAATAATAATAATAATAATAATAATAATAATAATAATAATAATAACAACAATAATAATACTTTATTTACGGGCAATATGCCCTTGATATCAAATACAATATAATAACAATCAGAGAAAATGGAGACAATCACAGCATATCATCATGTAACATGTTCAGCTAGATTACGCATACGCAAAATTTTTACAACTGAATTTTTGAATGGCAAAGTTAATTCATGAAACAGATCAACAGACATATTAAGGCTGTTAGTCGTTGCACATATTCTCGTAATGCAGTTTTGCCTATCTATTGAGGTATTTACATATTAAAGTGAATTAGAGTCAACAATCGACCCCTCTGAAATAAATCAAATGAAACACGGTAACGGGGTTGCTTCCACGCGCGACTGTGTATCGTATCCTGTCGTGCACTGATATTTTCGACGTTCTTGAAGGAAATTATCCCAGGCCAATAAATATCTATCCATCCCTCTCCCACGAATTCAGCGGATACGAGTGTCGTGGCTGGTTGGTGAGCGCGGGCGGGTTAATGGTAGCGTTTCCGTGCAAACAATCGGAACAGCAATCGCCGCCTGACGCTGGCCCGACGTATTAAACTAAATTAAATTAATTATGTGCGTGACAGCGATAAAAGCACGCAGTCGCATGCGACGACGCATCGATTAGACTCCCGGGGGCACGCTTGCCGGGCGGTTGCACGCCGCCGTAGTTCACCGCGGCCCGGATAATAACCTGCCTGCGAGCAGCCTTTACGAGCACCTGCTTTTTTGCCTGTCGAAGCGCGGAATTGATTTTTCACTCGGTTTTCACATCGCCCCGTTCGATTCCCCGGGAACCAGAGACACGTTCCAGACTTGTTCCAGCGCGGGGCGATGTTATCGACGCGTTAACATGTGCCATCTACGTTGCGTTCGTCCTCTGCAAAGCCGAAGAAGTTGGAGGGCGGTCTGGAAAGATCGCAGAGGTGGATTGCTGAAATGATGAAATGGTGTATCAAATCTGGACTGCAGTCTTCGTGAATGGAGTGGAGATAGAAGGTTCTTTAGAACATATGATTTTTTCTTAGATGCATAAAGTTGGATCAAAACAATTCAAATTGGCGGAGTTGAAATATCGAGTCGTTTGATATCTCAGTTTAAGATTAGCTGGTCCCCCAATGTGGTCATCTTCTTGTACGATTCACTCCTGACGTTAAGTCAGTCTCCTGATAAGTTTCCCATCCAACAGCCCTGCAGATACAGCCCATTTCAACTACAATATTAATTAAATAAAAAATGAATAAATCATCGCAAAATAATTTCTATATCGCAAGACAAAAATCAGAGAAGCCCCGCCGATATTAATCAAGAATTCACCCGATCCCAACGCATCCTCCACTATCACCCTCGGTATCAGTCTCGAGCACCTAACCTCCTCAAACGGCAAAGAATACGATGAATCGATAAGAAAGAGACCGTTCGAAGTAAAGCGAGATTCAGTCCAAGGGATGAAGCTCGATCGGCGTGAAAAGGACGAAGGACGGAGTCGTAGGTGTTCCCCTCCAGTGGAGAGTCGCAATTAAAAATTTAAATTGCGTTTAAAACCTGCCGGTGCTGCTGCCGTCGCGACCCCGCCCCCTCTGCCCCCCGCCGTCCTCGTTCTACTTTTTTCAATTTTCTCCGGGGAGGTTGGCGTTCCTTCTCCCTCTCTGTCTTTCCCGTTTATATTGCTGCCCCTTCCGTGGCGGCTGCTTCTCCTGCCGACTGGAAACCGAGGAGCTGGAAGGTCGAAGAAGGGAACGCCTGGTGCGCCCCTAAGGTACACCTAATCGCTTAAGCTTATTACGCGAGCAGACAAGGCGAAGGAATCAGCTTCTCTGAAAAAGTGGGAGTGAGCGAGAGAGAGAGAGAGAGAGAGAGAGAGAGAGAGAGAGAGAGAGAGA
>NW_026534348.1:15027422-15088049 GCF_026225885.1 Hylaeus anthracinus
GAGAGAGAGAGAGAGAGAGAGAGAGAGAGAGAGAGAGAGAGAGAGATGGAGGGAGAGGTTAGCGAGAAAGGAGGACGAAACACTCGGCGTTGCGAAACGGAGAGGTGGACGCACGTTCGGTTTCATCATTTTTAATTGATAGCGCACGCCAATCCTATCTGTCGGATTTATTAGGCCGCTCGACGAGATGGTTTTGCGGAACGGCGGAAGGGGGCGGCGAGAGGAGGGGGAGGGTGATCACGAAGGGAAAGCGGAGCTTTTATTGGACAAACCGGCTTGTTTCAGTGGTAGGGGCCCCGGTCGGCGGTCACCGTAGCCCGATTGCGACCGGGAAAACGCGTTTTCCAGATTTTCATGCATCCCCTGCCGCATATACGCCAGATTGATTGTGGGGATTAACGCTGTTTTCTCGCGATAATTATCGTCCAGAGTGCGGAGATTTTATTGGATGCGCTCGACGCGCCTCGGCCGATATCAAAACGTCGAATTGCTTATTAAGCTTGTTATTGTTACTCAGCACTGTTACTGCTAAAACGCCTGACCCGATGGCTTGGTGGAGTTTAGGAGAAAGGAGTTGGGGACGCTTTCATCGCGTTGGTTAAGGATTCTTTGGTGTTTGGTAGGTAGGGCTTGAGTAAAAATTGTATTTTTCTTGGGAGTAGCTTATGAATATTCAAAAACATCGATGAATGTTACGATGCGTGTACAAGGATCAATGAAGTTGCTAGAATGTTTAATTTACTATCGCGGTTGTCGATCTTCTTGAGTAGTTTGTATGATCGTACTCGTGTCTTGGATTTTTGTAAAATGAAGTACTAGTGCTATTTTTATCGAAGCTGGAAAAACATTTGATTTTCGCTGCAGGACAAACTATCGCCAAGAGGCTCCCACTGTTGTGTCACCCAACCTTTAAATATTTCAGAATAAAAAAAAGAATAAAAATCAAGGAAGTGATCAAGCAGTTGAATCCGTGGATCGATATTCGCGGGATTCCGTTATGTAAGAAGAAGGGACACGAGAATCGCGGCGAGGTAGTCGATGACATTTCGCTCGGAAGGGGTGGTGGAACTGTATTTTCCCTCTGACCACCGCGAATGGAATCGACAACGGTGGAAGGTACGACGAGGTGGGCGGAAAAAAGCGGGCAGATTGATTTTTCGCGGTAGGCCAACTAATTTGGAATCGAAAGAGAGAGAGAAGGATGGAGAGAGAGAGAAACGTCCGCGCGCCCAATCGTTCCGCGCTCGACGATTGCCAATTGGAAAAATACTCCAATTCGATTACAATTTTTTTCGATGCTCGCACACCACCGAGGAATTTCAAATCGCTCGCCTACGACGGGAAATACATTCATCGGGTTTGATCAGTGGGGGGGGGGGGGATACGAAACTAATATCGAACCTACAATCGTTTCTGAAAGCTTTTGAGAGCGCAATTTAAAAGCGATCTTCCCTGTTTTCGTTCCATTTACAAAGAAAATCCGAATCGCGCCGAGGCCGTTTCCTACGAGCGAAAAAATACTTTTCGAATACGGTTGGAGGTAGTTTCGATTTCCCAACATATATCACGCATTGGAAACTATTAATTCATTATAATTGAACATTTATACGAGAGAGATTTGTATTTTACTTTTGTGATAGGTGATTTATATAATTGAATTGTTATTCTGTTCAAGGCATGAGAATGGTTAGTTTTCAAAGCAAGAAAACAATTCATTCATGATTTATTAAATCGTAGCTATATTTAACTAAAAGCTTTGATAAAGGAAATTTAATTTACTCTATTGAAAACGATACGGTAATTGTGTATAAATTCCAGCTATCTCCTCGTCAAATGTATCCTCTGGATAAATTAATAATCTATATGCCATTATTCTATTTTAAAATAAATTTCCAGCAGTATATCGATACGTTCGTTTAGATTCAGTTTGGTTTGTTTAGTCAATTTGACGGCATCAAAATGTAAATTATTAAAAAATCACCGTAATATTTCTCGTGAACCTGAAAAAGGGTTCCGCTAATTTGTTACCATGAAAATCATTTTGTAAACAAAGTTAGAACGGACAAAATAAAGGGGCAACGAAGTTTCTTAGTGCTGCTTGACGTTATTTACCGTCACGTCGGCATGGAAACCCCGTTCAAAGCCAAAGAGACACGCGTCGTTCTACAACTATTTTCTTGCTCGCAAACTCTGTTAACGACGTTCTACGAAACCACCCCTTGATGTATCAATCGCTGTTTGCAATAATAATTACAACATTGCTTCTTGCAGCTTTTGATCTCTCTAACACTGCGCTCGCCTTTTTTACATAATATAAATTGCGAACAATTACAGTGCAGCTAATATAGCACGGTTAATGTTAGCGAGTAATAGTGAACGTCAGGAAGTGAATCCTCTCAAAAATAAAATTTTAGGAAGATGACCACTCAGACTTTTACTTCAAATCTTTGCAGACAAAGAGTACTCTTTAATAATTAAATTAAATGCTCCAGTGATCGATACAGTTTCTAAAAATCGCCAGCTGGAATGGTAATAGAATACTGCGTGTCGATAACTGGCGTTCCCAAGCGCCAACTCGAGCACAAACTCAGTTAACTCAAGCGCTCAAAGTGCCAATCGTGAACGAGGTACAATGAGTTTTGATCTCTCAAGCAGAAGAAACTACAGCGGAGATCAGTAGCGCAACTGAAGAGCTCCAAAACCAAGAGATAGATGTTCCCCCCTCGTGAATTAAATATCATTTCTGAATATTAAAAAGACCATTCCAATCCTTTGAAATTTCCTGTGGCCATCGGTGGTGATGGCTGCTCACGAACAAATTATATCGATAATCGAGGCAATAATGTACCCAGCGCGAAATCGCCATCGAAACCATGGAAATCGGTCAGGCGACTGCTTCTTCCGCGGTAGCGACGCTTATCGGACCGTTTAATTCAGTTTTATTAGGAGGGGGGCGACCCAGGGGAGGGCAGGGGGACGAAATCGTGATCGTTAGCGCCGACACGAGGCCGGCACGAATCGCAGGTGACTGTCTGGGTTCAGGCGCACCTATATCTACGGGGTGTCAAATTAGTCACGCACGCCGCCTCCGCCAAGCCCCCTCGCCTATCAACGCCCGTAACCATGGCTACTGCCGCGAATTTCTCCGCGCGACGACTCCCACGCAATTGCGCACGCAATGCGAAAAAACGCGCAGAAATTAACCGCGAAACGAATCATGCGCCCTCGGGCGAATGGTGCCTGTTTTTCAAAATTATTTTCCTTCTGGAACCCTACCCATGGCTTGCACAGGATAGCCTAATCGAGTGCTTCGTGGAGTCCTCTTGAATTTCTTTGGAGGTAATTGATGTTTGAAAATATAAAATATAGATATTTGGTTAATTTCCTCTGCCCTAAAGTTTTTTCTAGAAGGAATTATAATATTTAATTCAACGTGACCCGATTCACAATAAATATATTACTTTAAATAACCCTATTTAGTAGGTGACACTAATTGTAATGAAAGACGCTTAAGTAGATTAATCGTGGCTGTACAGACAGTCCTTAAATATTCATACCCTCTATGTCTATCTGAGACATTTTTTTTTAATAAAATGGTCGGTTTGATGTCTCCAAGTGTATGTTTGCATAAATATGTTGATGCATATATTGATATATAATTTTTCATAGCGAAGTGTTAAATTGTTCAAATGACAAGGTTACTACGATAAGTATGGATTTGGTAACCTTGTTTTCTTTTTTTACGAGCCTCGGGGGGTGAATTATTTATCATTTCGATAGCAACGTATACGACTGGGCCCTTGCACCCCAGCCTATCCGTGCCCCTCGTGGTCAGCGGACCGAGAACCATAAGCTCGCAATATTAATACCCGTACGTGGCCTCGTAAAGCAGTTTAGCGAAAGGCACGCAGTGAGAATTTCCGCACCAGGTTGAGGGCGACTAATGGTATGTCCTTACTACTCTTCACATGACTCTGGTCACATATAAGTTTCTTTGTTTACATCCTGCAAAAAATTCCCTTAACAAGTTCCATGCCACGTGTACCACCGATGGTACCACCAAAGAAGAAAGCACGAGTGTTACACGATGTAATAATTGCTCTACACAAGCTAACTACTTATGAATAGTTTTCGTGATAATAATAGGTATTCGAAAAAGTTCGTGGCGTTTTGTCGCTCGATCAAAGCGAGAATGCTACGCAGACTTGCGAGAAAATTTGTGGTTTTTACGGATAAAATGCTCTATCAAAATTTTGATAACAAAGATGCATCAAGCTGTACATGCGTAAGTGTTTTTGTTTACGTTCTGTCAGGAAAGGCCCAAAGATTCCCTTAATAGCTCTCTCTCTCTCTCTCTCCATCGTATCCGCAGAGTTTCCACCATACTTCCCACAGCGATACCGAGAACCATCGACAATCTCACCTCAAAGGAATCCTAACTATCTCTATCATTCTTTTCACGCCCCATCATCGGAGTCCCACGATCATCCCTCAGAGGTCGGCTCAGCGACGTTAATAATGGTCGAAGCGATCCAAATACATCTAATTCCGAGGGACCAGGAGCAGGATAAAGAGCCGTTCGAGCTCGATATCCCCCCGTTGTGGAAGACGTTCGCGGATACAAATGTTATTACGCGCAAGCACCTCTGATCTTCCGCGTGAGCAGCCAATGGCCTTTCTCTCCGAGCCTCCTTCCACGCGTCAGATCGTTTTTCTTGTGGGTGCGATGTTTCCAGGCGGAAAATAAGATAATGGCCTCGCGCTAGGCGCGAGAGCCCTGCTCCAGCGAGGAGAAAATGGGGCGGCGGGAAATAGCGAAGATCGTGGGAGCGGGACACCTGCTGCGCGACGAAGGGCGTCAAGAAGGAAGGATAGGGCAAAAAAAAATATATATATATATAACGCGACGAATCGGATAGGACAGGCCTCTAGTCCTAGAAGAAAATATGTCGGGAGACTGGAGTTCAGTCAGCCACGAGACGATTGAGCGTCGGTGGTGAGGGATGAACAAATGGAGCAGGGTCAAATTACGCTATCAAAAATTTATAATTTTGTTATTCGTGGCCCTTGCTATGTACATCTATTCAGAACTAACCAATTTTCTATATAGTAGGTCGTCTCATAAGTTCGCGCCATAGGTTGCGTTTTTATTAAACAAAAAGTGTGCAGAAGTTTGATGGCATAGAAAGAGAGGGTAAGTATATTTTTTGCCAAGAAAGATTGCCCGAAGATCTTGTATCGCGTTAGAGATAAAGCCTTGTGCGTAGTCAGCCCTGGGACGAGTGGAAGTGGTGAGAGACGAAATAAGTCAGACCGACTCGAACGGACTCGATAGAGCCAAAATGAAGATAATATCAGTATACATTAACTTTATTTTATAATGAAGTATTGAGTGAATTTAGTGTAGAATTGATCCTGTTAAATCTGGCTTCGTGATGGGGTGGTGGATATTCGAAAATCGAGAAGCAGCAGCAACCTTCCACCATTATGCAAAGTTCCACCAAACTTCAGAGCGTTCCCTCGCGAGTAAAATTCTTCAAAGGGGGCTGAAAACTTTTCTTTCGGCACGCATTTATCAGAAGCTAATTAATCGGGTGGCCTTTTGTCTCCTTCGAGTCTCCTTGCCAGCAGAAATTATAATCGCGCTTAATTCGTTAACACCTTCTGGGTTCATTAACGGCGCCTTTTTTCGCATTTAAAACATGTTTCGAGAGAAAAGGGGTGAGGATAAGGAGATCGTTTCTCGGTAACAGACTGTCAAGACCCTCAAGTCGGCGCAGGAACACGTCCTTCGATCCTGCGGGGTCGCGAGAGCATGCGAAGTGGGTAAACTCTTGCAGTGCCGTCTAACGAGTATTATAATTACTGTCGCGTAACTCAATATTGCCCCCTCGATATGCTAAACTCCCGCGGAATATAGTGTTAATAGGCGTGGAATGGCGCGGGACAACACCCCGCTTCTATTAATTGCACTTCACCCTAAATGCAAATTGTTCGAAATTGAGCGAGGGCTCCCCGAATATTTGGAAACTCCATTACGGGCCAGTGTTCGTCCTTTCGTTCCCGCGCGCGCGCGCACACAGACACAAGCCGACAGTTCGCAACCGTGAGGACGGGTTCGATTCGAGAGGAGACCGAGGAAACTTCGGGGGATGATACCAAGCGAAAGAGAAATGAAAATAATCTATAAAAAATTGAATCAAGTCTTTGGGAGAAAATAGTGCTAACGTCAAGAATGTTTAGGCCTTAATTTATCGATAGACTCTGAATACGTTTATCTATACTGTAACAAACATTTAGAGTGACTCGTGATTCCTTCTCAGCCGTGCAGCAAGTCAATCGTGACATACTGCAAAAGGACCACCAGTCTCCTAACTGCAGCAAGCTTATCGATCTATGTCTGGCTTCAGTTCCACCATCAAGTCGTAAACAACTCGAAAAATGTAGGAATCTCTGATAGTGGCTCTAAATGTATGCATAAATTCATGTACTATCAGCAGGCCACGAATCATTCAAATTTCCATTAGATATTTACTTCGTTGTATCTTTGAAATGTCCACGAATCCCTAACACACTGGCATGTCCCTAAAGACATTTCATTTTCCCAATCAGTTCGTATTAAGTCATACTTACTCCCTCGATAAGTTATTCCTACAACCCCAACACACAAAAGAGGTCTTATCCCCGCGAAAAATTGCCGCCACGTGAATTTAACACGGTTCAAGAATAACAGACTCAGCAGTCGCCTCGTAATTTCTTTCCCGACGTTCAACGTAAACTTCTGCTGGCCAAAGACATTGATGGAGCACCAATTACTGCAACAAGAGGCTGGTCGGGGTTGTTCGCAAGGTAAGTCGCGTACTCGAGGCTTCGGGGCAACCATTAACCGTCTGAAACGGTTGTCGCGCTGGCCGCGAAAGCAGAAATCCCCGACAAGCAAAGAAGTCCAGAAACAAGAAAAAGACGGTCCATCGTTTTCCGTAAATACGTCCAGGAGATTAGCTGTCCGAGGTTCTGAGGTCTGTGGCTCAATTAAGCGCTCCGTTTAGCGCTCGGCTAAAAAGGGGTTGGCGAAGACCCTTACTCTGCCCCCTCGGGCATCAATCATGTCGGAGCAACCCTTTTCCCGAGGGCGGTTTTGCTCCTCTATTGAGACGAAGTGTTGTGCTCAAACACAAAAACACTTCATTTGGCAGATTAGCCGTTAAACACCAAGGGTACGAACACGCGTCTCGATGCTTGGGGCGGGATGAGCCACGAGAGCGGCTGAAAAAAGACTGGTCGCGCACTCGAGCCGTTCACCGCCTTAAATTACCCGCGTAATTATAAGGGCAATTAATCGCAACGAAGTCGCTGTCGAGGACGAAGGAAGGACTCGTTTTCGCGTTACATGGCGAGGCTAGTGGTATGTGGACCTAGAAGGAGAACTATGGTGGATAGAAACTATTTATTTTGGGACAGAGAAGTTAAGTCTATTGAGTTGTATTTGGCACAGTTCTGTTAATGAAATATTAAAAATTAGAGTTTACCTCGCAAGCGAACTATGGTGGATAGAGAATATTTATTTTTGGGACAGAGTAGTTAAATCTTATGAGTTATATTTGCCCCTGTTGTATTAAACATAGAAGATCGAAAATGAGACTTTGCCTCTAAGAATGTCCTCAATGCAACATTGTATCCAGTGCAGCTATAACAAGAACTCTGTTAGTAGCAAGACTATTCGATGAAGTTTCGGATGAGTATCTTAATTAATATTGCATTTTTCATTACAAAGTTGCACCCAGCAGAATTGGCAACCCCTGCCACCGTTATCCAACCATTCTCTATCGGCCCATTAACTTGTTCGTCACTTGCAGCCGCTTCGTAAGTAACAAAACGTTCCCATTTATGAAATAAATTGCATACATTAACAAAATATTCTCAAAATAGACCATCTCTACATTAACCTACGAAAATTGCAATTTCACTTGGTTGAACCTATTAAAAATATCGCTAAATTCCATCCAGTACGAAATACTCGTTATTCACGGGGTGTCCAGATATTTCTAAGTCCGATCGATCGAAGAAAACGTCGTCCTGGAGTCATAGTCGTCATATAAGAAGCTTTTCCCACGAATCGGCACCGGAACGTCCCGAAGACCGTGGTTGCCCTGACCGCGTTAGGAGACCGACGAAAGGACCTTCATGTAGGGCACACCCATAGAAAATCCACGCATGTGCCTGCTCGTTTTAATATTCCATATAATGTTATGAAACCTTTGTCGGCATATGGTCCTGAGGCCAGCAATTAACAATTAGCTGGCGGTCCTTGTAATCGAATTACGAGGCCCATTGTCGGGCTCAGGTACAAACGTATTCAATTCCACTGGTTGCTGCCCGCCCTCTCCCCACCCCTCGTCCCTTCTTCCCCTTTCCGCGCCTTCATTGGCTCGTCTCTTTTTCTTTTTTCTTCTCGGAGTGGTTTTAAGATCGAATTTCTTGCCGCTGCATGCGCTCGACGGTTCGGGCGGCGCATAGATGCAAAATGCAACCGTGAGGGGATCCCTTACAAAGGCAGGACCGAGCCACTCTCTCCGACGTGGATGAATGTCACTTCGTGAAAATATATCCGTTTCAGGAGTTTGAGATTTCTACTCTGTTCCCCTAACGATGGATCGCAGGTACCGACGAGCGCGCGGCTCGAGCCCTCTACGATCTAGCGCGATGAATGCAAACTGGAAATCGCGCCGAGGATTAGTAACACTAAACTGTTGACGGATCGCCGCCCAGCGATCCAGGGGGAAGCGTTCCGACCCCGGAAGATAAGAAATCTGCTCCAGTTTCCTCCGAAACGAGGGAAACGTTCCGGTGAGGGACGCAAATTGACGTTTCGTATTGTATTTGAAGGGATTGGTAAATTTTTGTTGAAGCCGTAGACGACAAAGTTTAGACAAAGAGTAGACAGCTTCATAGCACGTTCATATAATTTAGAACTCAATTTGAGGTTGGACGAAGGTTAAAAACAGCAATGGAACTCGTAAAACTCCAGTCCCTATAGATGCAAACTGTCGCCTCGTGTTGTATTTTTCGAAAATCAGTAAATTCTTGTTGAAGTAGTAGACGACAAAGTGTAGACAGCTTTATAGCACGTTGAATGCAGACCGAGTTCTTCTAGATAAAGGAATTTTATGTACGTGTATGTATTATAGCATTCAGAACTCAATTTATTGTTTGATTAGGGTTAAAAACAGCAATGGAACTCGTACAAATTCTTCAGTCCAATAGTGATGATAAACAAATGAATTCTTCTATGAACATAAGAGTATCAGTGAGGTTTCCATAAATCCAAAGGTAACCATTTCAAACATTTCCAAGTCCAAGCAACGTTATTTTCCTACGAATTAGACAACACAAACTGCCACACCGAACAATTCATTCCCAGACAGCGGTCTCACAGATCGAGGAGTCCCTAGAGCGTCCACCAGTGTCCCACTTTATGAAACACGATCCCAAAGAACGAATCGCGCCGGATGAAGCCGAGGTTCGCAACAGCGAGCGACGTCACCCCCTACCGAAATATTAGTCCGACCGTGGTCCGTCAAACCGGTCATGGACAAAGTACGCCGTAAATTAACAATTCTGAGATCCCGTTCAATTAATCCCATTCGAGCGCCGCAAGAGGTTCGTTTGATCGAGATATCGCGCGGCCCTTTAACGAGTAACCGATGTCAAACGCAGCCCGGAGACAAGGAGGAAGGAAAGGGAAGCCAGGGTCACTCGCGGGGGAATACACCGAATTCGAGATATATCCAGCAGAACTAACTATTAATTTGGTTCCCAGGCGGTAGTAGGGAAGGGGTGGGCACACGGGGGTATAGGAGTCGCACAGGAAGGAGCCAGAGGGGTGGAAGGCAGGACCAGAAAGCCTCCGGGGCAACAGATTACTGTGTACGGCCTATGGATCCTCTCCCCTTCACCTTTTCCTCTCCGCTACCCATCTCCTGGTCGACGTGGCTGGCCCCGTGAAGTTAATAATCATCAAAAGTCACAGTGTTTGTCGAGGGCGGCCGCCCTTTGTGCGCCCACGCGTGCTCCTGACGCTAATATGACTCCACCCGGGCTTTATTACGAGTTATTAGAGTTATTACATCGGCGACGGATTTTCACGTGCAGCCACGTTAGAACCCGCTCGCCACGCTTTCCTTTATCTTGCCTCTCTCGCGGTTTTTCCAGCTTTTTCGATGCTCTCCGCTTTTAATTATTGCGATAGCCCTGACGGGAAATTAAGATTGCCCTTTGGAACATACAGGGTCATCTCGGTCAAACTTGAAACGATCGGGTGTATAGTATGCGTTTTACTGGGTTCATGTTAAGTGTTAGGAACTTTGGATCATTTCGAAATGTGGCACACGTACTACGTAAAATGTATCAGAACTATTGTTTTACGTATACTATTATTTTCAAAGAAAAGAAAGATTGGAGCATTGGAGAAAGGAAGATTGTTGCATTTAATTGAAACAAGCGTCTTTAAAACTAATAATGTGTTCCATCATAGTAGAAATAGCTACAAATAAACGTTGATAAGTTTAATGTTAACTCTTTGTACTCGAGGACTTTTCTTCTGATATCTAGCAGCGACTCGAGATGCTTTCTATTGCCACGAATGCTAAGTTTAACCGATCACGTTTACCTCGCCGACAATCATTTTATCGACACATCGAGTTTCAAAGAAATTAAACCTAAACAAACATTTATTGTTGGTCGATTTACTGCGTGAAACCTAGTGGTGACCGAGAGTCACCTCACGAGTGCAACGGGTTAAGTGTTTGGAACTTTGGATCTTCTGAAAATATGATGCACATACTAAGGAAAATGTATCAAAACTATTACTTTATATGTACTATTCTTTTCAAGGAGAGGGGGTTAGAAAATGTAGACCACTATAAACCTCTGTTCTATTCGGTCGATACTCGCGGCTATTTCAGACCACGAACACACCAGTCAGGTTATTTCCATCGGGCAATAATCATACATCCGCGTGTAACGAGCGACGAGTTGCCCAAGTTAATTAAACGGAATTCTTCTAGTATCATCTCCATCCGTAGAGGATATATTTCGGTTACTCGTATTTTTCCCCATTCGCCGGGCATAATTGGACGCTTCGAAGTGGACACGGCAAACAATAAAACCCTGGCCCTGAAATAGAAAAACCAAATGCGACCGGGTTGCTCGAGTTAAACGCTTATCGATTGTTTCTTCGTTCTCGTTGGTTCTCCATAATGGCCACGAGTCGACCTGTGTCCGAACTTCGGAGTCGAAGATTCGACGTCTGCAAAGAGAAAGAGAGAGCGGAGGTCTCGAGCGGGGTTGCTAGCATATTGCTGGGGTAAATAGCTCCGCGGACAAAGGGTGCATTCAGTCGAAACCGATTCCGCGGCTGGCGACGAAAAAGGGAGTCCGTCCGTGGGACAATGAACGCGCGGTGTCAAAATACGAAGGCCATAAGGCTAATTTGCCGAATTTCTGCGTGCCTTATTCACGCGAAACACCCTCGCGATTATGGCGGAAGCGAGGACGGGTTACGTGTCCCTGTTGTTTCCAGCCATTGTGACCGAGTTTTTTTCAAAACCAGGCTAGAGCTAATGACAACGTCGACTCCGGCCGCGGATAAAAGAATCGGAAGCTTTGATTTCACCGCGATTGGCTGGATTTCACTTTGATTAAACTCTGTGGATAGGGGATGAAGTTTAACTATGTTAAGCGACGCAGAGAATTCTCTCGTTTCATTGAAATTATTTTTATTTCTACATTTGATACTTATCGTAAGCTTTTAGGAAATGTTTATTTGTTTTTATAATGAAATCGTTGTATCAAAAAGATATCTTTCATATTAAAATGGCAGAATGTTTTGAGAAATAATTACTTGATCGTCATACGAGTAGATAAATCCTGAATAATCCAGCTTAGATATTAAAATGGTTGGAAAGATTAATTAAATAACAAGATTCTTTAGCGTGGAAGCCCGAGGCGTCTTCAGAATTTTTACTGAATTATTTTCGCTTGGTAACGGCGAGCCCCAGCGTCTTTCGTTCGATTTAAACCCCTCTTTCCTTCGACGTCGACAGGGTCTTAATAAGAAAGATCGAATTTCAGGGCACGATTCGTGTTCTTGACACTTCCGTGTTTCTCCGATCATTGAGAAAGTCGATCGTCCGTAATCCTTCTGAACGAGAGGGAAAGAGAAGGAGAAAAGAGAAAGGAAAAGAAGGAATCGACCCTCGCTGCGCGTAATTGCCAATATATTATTCCCGGTTGCAGCGCGGCGGTTTCGTTTTTTAGAATTATGAGAGGTTGCCTTCACTTTCCATCTGTCTCTCCATAGATTACCCGCGATTTAATAATCCTTTGTCATTTGGAAGGCTGCGTCGAGCGTATTATTAATAACATTTATGCGTGGTACTTCGTCCGAGCCCGTGCAAAAGGGACAGATGACGCGACACCAAGCACGATAGAAGAAGCGAAAACTAGGCCATCGCAACTAATTTTAAGTGCACCGATTAAGCGGCTCTTTACCAGCGGATTAATATCTGTCGACGGACGCTTGATACTTTGAATAATTCCTCGTTAATCAAATAACCAGGATGTTCGTATATTTATTCTCCGAGCTGACTCGATAAATACGAGCGACGCGGATAATATAAATATTCTGAAAAATCAATTTATACCTTGAAGAGCTTCATAGCGATATCTCTGCTCGCTATTGGAATTTTTAACGACTCGTTGTGGGGTATATTTTTGTTAGAGTTGTACACAAGTAAAGATAAGGTGAAAACAATAGGAGGACTTTAAAAATGAATTATTACAAGCATTCTTAATTTATAATAAATACGTTTATTATTTTATTTATGCGCGAAATTTTATTCCCTGTTGTCGCATGTTTCATTGATCAAAATTAAGACACAGTTTGAGTCGTAAGTCGCCGGGTGACTTTCCGACAGGGAACAACGCGATCCACCTTGAAAAGAACGACCCAACAGGAGTCATTGTTCGACAACGGGTGCACGAGGATCCTCTCGACGACGAAAGAACGATCCGTGGCGTATCCGTCCTCGGCGTACACGGAGCCGTTTAGTCTGATTGTAAAAGTGAAATCGCCTCGTGTTTGGGATGTTATTTGTAGCACATTAGTATTGTATCGCAGTACGTCGGGGTTAGACCGGGGCGTTGGAGTGTTTAAGGGTGATTACACGCAACGACAGGGGTGGCTTTATTGGAGGAGCTCGCCAGTGATGCTCAGTCTGTCTCTGTAAATCTAGAAATCACAAAACCCGTAAACATACACAAATTTCCTAATAAGGAAAATCAATCGTCATTGTTCTTATAGAAAGTTATCACTTCCTATGCCACGTTCGAACCTGAATAATACACACATCCTGTTGGTCGTCAAGTACAATAAGTTCCCTAAAAATATCGACTTAAAAAGTAATTGTACTATTATTTCGCCTAGGTCAAAAGATCTTCTGGTCTCGCTTAAAACCAGCGAATACTGACATCGAACCAAGTCCGCTGAACTTCAACATTTCTCTAAAATTGGAATATATAAATACTTGATACACTCTTTAGACAAATATAAAACTCCGATAAACTCGTCGTAAATATTACAAACGCGGCGATATAATCCGCCGGAAGCCAAAATCGAAGCTAAAGTCGACCGATCATCAGCAAACCAGCTCGTTTAACTGGAAACCAACCGACCACCCCTTCCCTCCCGGCCCGTGTAGAATTGATTTAACTCGAACGCTGCACGAGTCACGCCGCATCGTCAATTATCGTCGGAACGTATCCGCACTGCGGATGGGATAGACGCCTGGCTCTTTCGGCACGCTTCGAAACCGAATCGAAATGAGAACGACTGTATGGGGATTGAATTTGCACGACAGTTTGACAGGGTCGACGGGGGTAGGGGAAATAGTATGGGCTAGGGTAGCAGGAGGGTTGCCAGAGGGGTTTGGCGGAGGGGGGCATAAAAAGCACGGTGAATAATAGACTCCAACCCTCTCCAAACATCTCCCTTCTCTATGCATACCACGGTCACGGTGCCATGGTAGGAATCTAGGCTTATATTCGAAACGTGTCCCGCCCCTCTCATCGCCCCTTTCGTGTCACGACAGCGATAGCGCTTTGATAAACTTGTAATACACTCGATAGAGAAATAACTATCGACCCTGTTACTCTCTGGCGAGTACAACTGGATCCAAGGATGCGGAAAAACCGGTTACGAAATTCTGTGCGTTCGAACGTGTGTGGGCATGTTTGCTGGGCTCTATTTTGCTTCGTGTTTAACAGAAAATTGTGGAATTGGGGATGGAGGCTCCCAGGTAGGAGGCATTGTGTACGAATAAGTGGGATCCTTGTGACTTAGTGTAGGTATCAGGAAATATGACGTATAAGATACAAAGAGACTGGACATCCAGCATACGAAACTGAAGAAGATATTATGTAGCATCTGCGCCTCCCATACGTAAGAAAATAGAGTCAAAGGAGAACACGAAACATAGAGTGCGAGATTGGTTGTATAGGTAAGCGATCGACTGTGGATCCGAGGATCGTGGGTTCGAATCTCCGTGCCTTATTTTTCGTAAAGATTCCTACACACTATGAAGATGTTAAGTGAGAAAAGAGTCGAAACTAGAGTTCTCCCATCACAAGAACCTTTCCCAAGCCCTCGACGCTGTAAATACTTCTCATACAAAAGCTCCTACCATACAGCTCACCCTACAACTGAAGCAAAAGTTCCAATAAACATCTACTTACCGAACCCCTGTTTATCACAACCGCTGTTCAGGCCCTTATTCGAAATCAGTGTCGCGACTTTGACAATATGTGGCAGAGGCGATCAGAAGCGTTGAGTCGAACCGTTTGTTTTTGTATCGACATGTGTGACTCGTGACGAGCCGGGATTTACATCATTAACAAGGTGACGGACGGCCTCGTGCAATTACGAAATAAATCACGGACACAAAATTCGAATAAAGTATTTAGAAGTATTATCAAGTTGTTGAATACACGCGATCGCGTATTGTCAATTAGCAACCACTCCGCCATCTACAACGCTCAAACAGCGTTCGCAAATTTGTCAAGCCGTAAGGCTTCCAGCTCCGTTACTACTTCCTCTCGATCGAGGAGCAAGTGGATCACCAAACGGAAAAAGCAAGATCGCGGAAGCGTGAGACGCGTGGTGACACCTCGGCTGGTTCGCAACTCTTTCAAAGAGGCGTAGGCCACCGCCGTCGGCGAACAATAGACGAAATCTGTTAATACCGCCGCGAACGACAATGTGCTCGACGTGGCGTGAGCGGCTCGAATACCTTTTTACCGGCGCTAATCCGAATTCGACGGGAGGCTGGTCGCCGATGAGGATAAAGCGATCATCGTCCCGGAACGATGCGCTCGAGCGGGGAGAAGACGACGACGGGACGATAAAAGAAATGGCGACCCAAGGGCGCCCCCCCCTCGAAATGGAAAACTGATTTTCGCCCGCGATACGATGGCCCGAGCTCGTCGAACGGAGTCCTCGTCACCATGTGTCACCAAGCGGAGGCGATCCGACCTAAAGGCTGTTACGCAGCCGCCGGGAACGACGTTAACGTCGATATTTCCCTGTAAACGACCACTCTGTTTCCCACTCCGTTTCTACGCCGAGCCAGAGATTTTCCAGGTCCGACTGGCCAAGCGCCAACGGCGAAGTGGTTTTCTGTCGAAAGTAACGGGGCTTGGCGTGAACGCGTTTTCGGCGCCAACGTTTCGGCACCAACCCGTGTTACCCGTGTGTTGCGCAACGCTGGACAATCGTTCGAAATTCCTCACCCTTGCATCGAGGGAGCAATCTACTTTTTCGTTCTCCTGTTTCGAAGGCTATTTTCGCGACTTTTTTGCAGTCGAAGTAGTCGACGTAAAATTTAAAAATTTCGTATGTTTATAGAAGATTCTGTAACATTTGCAACTGTACGTCAGATGGAATGGGCCCAGAATGGTAACTTCCCCGTATCTCACGTCGACAGACGTTATTTGATCACATCGTTATCCCCTCCTGAAAAATTACATTGTTCCTGATGAATTCACCATCGAATGTGTATTACATTCTCCTGTTCATGAAACAACTAATCGTATGACCAAAGTGCAAGTTCACCACCTTCCTCAGAATCTTTCAACTCAGAATCAAGAAACTATCTCGGTTTATTTGTTTGGAAGTTATATATAGTCCCTGGTCACGTCAGAATGGTAACTCTACCATCAACACAGGATCATCCCCTCCTGAAAAATTACATTTTTCCTAATAAATTTACCATCGAATATCTACTATATTCCCCTGTTCATAAAACAGCTAATCCTATACCCAAAGTGCAAGTTCACTAGCTTCCTCAGAATCTTTGATCGCAACTACCGAATGGCGCTCCATTAGTCTCCGCTACTTCGTCTTCCATCCACGATCATGCGCGAGGAAGCGTCGCGAACGCAGACGAGAACGCAACGTCCAATTTTAATCCCGGAATTACTTCCATTTTATTCCAATTTTCTTGCATTTAAACCGTCTAAGCGAGTTTACGTTCGCGACGTTGTTGTCGTGGAGCGTCGTTGTCGACGCTGGGTAAAGAAGAAACGCGCGAGGAAAGGGGAAGGGCCGAAGCGTGGAAGAAACACGGGGCCGAGATGGGCTGTGGAAGGTGGAAGTACTCTAATAAATTTACGTACCTAAAATGGTTAAGTCGCGTTAGCCCTGTTCTTTATATTTCCGCGAGGGAGGGTGACGGGAGGGACGCGAAGGCACGGCGACCAGCGGCGCGAGTCTTCTCGTCGGATGAAGAGAGACGCCGTCGTACGCGACAGACGTCGCTGGATGGCGGAGGAGTGCTGGAGAACAGGAGAAGGCGTGAAGACGAGAAGAAGTGGATATATAAGAGATACGAAGGGAAATTCGCTTATTTTCCCATCATTTCGACGTGGCATCTTGTCCATGGCCTTTCCTCATCCATGCAGCCAGGAAAGAAAATTGCTTCTCGTCCTCGAGAGCGGAATATCGTCCTGATGAGCCCGGGAATGCCTCGATATCCGTCTCCAACCCCCTCGCGCTCCCCATCATCCTTTCCACCCCCGTCTTCACCGGAGTTATCCCGGCCGGGCTTCGTTCCTTCCACGATTTCGGGGCCGCTTCTCTTTCGTTTCTCGCTCGTTGACGACGACGGGACATTCAATTTGTTCGTTATTTATTATTCGAACGCGACACGGCACCGTGAGCGACTCCGCGGCGGGAGGGGGTGGGGGGCAACGATGAGACGAGGGAATTCAGGGAGTTAAACGGGAAATTATGGAGTGGATTACATAATAAAACGAGGTAGAGAGAAATGCTGCGACGACGGCGTGGAACGCGGAGGAGTCGGGGGTTGCACAGTCTGGTCGGTGACGCGTGCGCGTTTCGTCACGGCCCGCCGGAGACGAGGAGGATATTCGTTGCGACGGAAGTCTTCCGGGGAAATCCGATTTCAGGATCTGCAGATTCTCGCGAAATCGGATTGGTTTATTCGTTGTATCCTGTATCGGGGGCGAGTAATGGCTGTGTAAACGATAGGAATTTCTGCGCGTGGAATTCCTCGTTTCTATTATTTCGCGAACCCATTGCCTTCGTGATTGAATGCACGCTTTATCCTCAAGTTTTACAAGTTGGTACTTTCGTTTTCGTTGTCTAGTTCATCGCGGGCATACGTACGTTATAAATATTAGTGATACTACTTTGAAATTTACGACTACGTAGATGGTCTGTCCTGAGAGTTTTCAAGGACACGACAATAAGTATTACGCCGCCGTAAAAGTTCATGCCACATATACTTCTGCTAATCAAATTAATATGTGATGCATACCCTTAAGTATTATAAAAACAATTAATCGCTTTCATTTTACAATATTTTCCCACCCTTTTACACAGCCTTTTTTAATCAATATTGTCATTTGAGTCATTTAAGTCGTCGTATCTTAAAATCATAGAAGTTTAACCTTGCTCCCAAACACCCAAAAAATATCCTCCCTCAACCGAACCATTCCCTGACCACAGAAACTTTTCACGAGATCCATCCTCGCGTCCTAATAAAATCGAAAAAAGCCACCGCGGGCACTATAAAGGACCACAATGTTGGCCCGTCCACACGATCGTGACGATGCGACTTTGCCACGTCCAAAATAGGACGTTGGAATCTTGACCATTCACGCTACCATCGACGTATCCCCTCAATCCCTTTCCCTCCCGCGTGCATTCGTCACGGACACACTCGATAGGGCCTATCGGCTTGTCTCCGCGGCGCTGAATAATTCATGAGCCGAGAACCCAGCAGCCGATACTTATCGCGATAGACTTTAGCGGGCTGCCAACAGCAGCCATGCTACAATAAAGAAATCAACATGGCCGACCCGTCCTTTTCATCCCTCCTTGTCACGGGCTGCCGTTCTCGCCTTTTGCTCGGGTCCACCTTGCCGTCATGTCGCTCACTTTCGATTTCGCCCCGCAGCCTCGTTACCCTCTTGATGTCGAAGGGTGGTCCCCGCGCGGACTCACCCTACGGGCTCCCTTCTTACCTCCTTTTCTTGCCCCTGCCTCCCAGGGGTGGACCGCCCCGCCCAGAGACATTTCTCCGCAACCCTCGGCGCTCGGAGCTTGCCAGCTTGGTAAACGGAGAAATCGAAGAAACGAACGGCTATGGTCGGAAGGAACGAATGGGAAAGAGAGCTCGAAGAAACGCGGAGAGAGAGGCAGCGAGCGACGTTTGCCGAAGAAGAGGAAAATTCGAAAACCGGGGGTGGGAGAAGGAGGATATAGACGTTCGACGGCCACTTTTCTCGCCCTGCACGGGAACGCTGCGAAGGAACTCCATTTTCTAGCCACCCTTGGTTAGGGGATTGTCTTTCCCTCTCCGACGCCCTTGCGGAATCCTCCTCGTTCTTTGCTCGTAGTAAAAATTTCTCAATTGACTGGCCCTGCGGTCTTCCTCGCGCCTTCTCCTCGCTCCGGGGAAGGCAATTTTGTACGAGCACGATTTCCAGATTGTGTTGACGCTTCCGCCTCGTTTAGTTTGCCTCGGGACATCTTTTATCAGAGGCTGCCCGGAGAATTGGACGTGATTTCGTTTAGGGGGCTTGGTATAGCTGGACGAAAATTCGATTCGACGTTCAGAGATTAGAATTGAACTTAAAGTGGTGTGCAAATAGCGTTTGAGGAGTAATTTCGACAGTGCCTGTCGAGACATCTACTAGCATGGGAATCTATTGGTAGATTCTTCGTCGAGGCTTTTTTAGGGGAATCTTATGTGCGGAGAATTGAAAACTGTATCGAAGAAAAGTGCAAGTTCCACGTAGTGAATAAAATACGAGTACAAACGAATGTAAACTTTGAAACATCCATCTGTACGCATTCTACGATGATATCTGTCTCCAATAACATGTTCGATGCTATTGTTTCAGGTATGGTTTCAGAACAGGCGGGCAAAATGGCGCAGGCAGGAGAAAATGGAGGCTGCGAGACTCGGCCTCAGCGAGTATCACCACGCTGCCAATATGAGGTATCCTTTGGACAAATTACGAATCGTCTTTTTCCATGAACTGTTCAAATTAAACAAGATTCGTTATTTTTTTATCGCAGAAGCGTAGCTGGTCCAGCTCTAGGGTTACCAGGAGACCCTTGGCTCACTCCTCCAGGCCTGCTAAGCGCCCTTCCTGGTTTCCTAGCTGCACCTCACTCGGGATATCCCAGTTATCTAACCTCCCCCCGACGATTGCCATCGCCACCAAACGTCGCCGCCGTTGGAAACGCTGTACCGGGTAAGACCTTCATCTTAACGCATCCTCATGAGCGTAGGGATAGAACTTCCGCGTAGAACGCGCAGCTCGAAGACACTTGGCAAACTTCGCAGAATTAACTTTAGAATTATTAAACGCGCGGAGATTCGGCACCTGTACTGGGCGCCAAGTATGTTGGCTCTTCAAGGGCTGACGGGCGATCGCCACCGCGTCACGATCTTCGTTTGTCACCGAACTGCCAAGCATACTTGCCTTGTCTCGTTCACTCTCATGTTTACTTTCTCACTCTTCTCCTACAGATGCTCGTTTCGATAGCCTGATGTCTCTCTTTCTTTCGTATTGGCTTTAAGACAATGAGGCGGAGCGAAGAGGTAGAGCGGCAGTGTAGCTAGACGATGTAGTGGGAGTTACCCCTCAGTGGCCTTGAGAGGCCAAAATATTTGGCGCCCAGTATAGTTTTCTACTGACCTCGATCGATCGGTGACCGAGAGGATTGATAATAGTGTCGATGGATATCAAGTAAGATACCCGTTGCTCTTACGTGTACAGTGGAACCTCCGTTATACGAACCCAGGCTGAGACATGGGCCATTTTATCCAGGGTGCCATAATGGTTGACTCGCTTGAGCAAACAATTAGCTAGCTTCAGGAGAAATTAATTGTAACGATTTCTAGAATTACTTAATTTGTAACTCTATATTTTATGTTGTTCTAGAAATCTTCATAATTTATTTTTTCTGAAGATGAGCACAATCAAGAATCCTAATACCATCCTGGCGATCTAGAAATTCTATGTTCTCTTAGTTGGGAGAGTCCTCTATCACATTTAACCTTTTGCACTCGAGGCCTTTTTTTCTGATATCTATTAGCAACTCGAGATGCTTTCTTAGCATTCTATTTCCACGAATGCTAAGCTTAGATTGCCTTCGAAGATATAGCAACCGACTATCATTTTATTGACGCTTTGAATTCCAAAGAAATATAAATCTAAAGAAACATTATTGCTGGTAGATTTGCTGCGTCAAACCTAGTGGAATCTGAAAGTTACCTCTCGAATGCAAAGGGTTACCTAATACACCATTTCGAATAACGGAGGTTTCGCTGTGCGAGGGTGTTTGGATCACCCTGCACGCAATAATCGAAGGAAACTGGTTTGTTTTGTCGACAGGAGCCCTCAGCGCAGGGATGACGAGCATAGGAAACGGGGGACACGTTCCAGCGGCGCCTTCGAGTCCCCCAGGCCACGATCCGCGTACCACCAGCATCCAGGCTCTGAGAATGAGGGCCAAGGAGCACGTCGAAAGCATCACCAAAGGGTTGCAAATGGTCTGAAGTTTAACGTACAACCCACGAAGGCTGCCCACCGCGTACGATCGCACGGAGGCTACCATTTTCACACCGCGGGCGTGACGAGAAGCGAAGCTGCTCTACCTTCGATCCTTCGATCCCCTGGAAGACTGTACAGGCGGCACAGGTCGTCTTTAGTCCCCGATTCCAGTGGGTGAACGACGCGGACGCGTCGTTTCTATTCCAGTGGGATGTTTTATCGGATATCGAACGCGAAACGCCAGGACTCGGACAAGAAAGGGACGATTATCGCGCACGGGAATGATCGGTTCAGTGGTAATCGAGAACGACAGTTCCTGGCCCGGTTATTGCCTGGCTGATTGGTAAATCAAATTCGTTATATCGTTCACTGCGACGGTGGGTTTCTTCGATTCCCTGGAGACCAGCTGTTCGATACCGTCCCCCAGGATGGTTGGTGCCGCGTACCAGTTCACGATAATAGTGCAATAATCGAGAATAGAGGTCGAGACGCGGAGACTTTTTGTACCGTCACGAAACGAGAGTAGAGTTTAAGATCCAAAGACGTTCCGTTTCGGTTAGCTCCAGCCGCGAGAGCTACCACGGACCCACCTAACTTCCTGAACCGTACAGCTCAGTAAGTAATATATTGCATATAGTTTTAACGCGAAGATATTTCGAGAAACGGTTTCCTTGAACGACGAGGATTTTATTTTGCGTGCCATCGAGGAGGCGTTCGAGACGATTCGAGTGTGAACGTTGCTTGGATCTAACACGTTAGCTCGTGGTCATTAGATAATTTCTTGAGTTTCGAAGTCACGAGTGTTGGATAGTAAGTTTGCGGGAAGAAATGTTGGAATCGGGTGATGATAAATGCTAGAAATTGATTGTCTTGGATTCGCAGAGAGGCAGAGTAAGTTTGTACACTTTTGGGTCAGGATTTCTTGGCATCGAAGCTAAGGATTGGTGGGATTCGTCATTTTTAGTTTGACGTTGGCTAACGTGTTAACCGATCGAGTGCCTGAGACAATCGTGAGTGGGTTCATCATCGAGTCACAACGTGTTTTAATGAGGTGAATGATTAAATTCAGAGATGGGCAAAATCGACAGATTACCCATCAGAGTTCGAATTACAGAATGAAATATTTTTACAGAGAACTATCGAGGACGATGATGCCTAGTATGTCGAACGTACTACTATATCTTTGACATCTGAAGGAAAATATCATCCTCGATCCTATTTTATTAATATCCATTAAAAATTCTAACAAAAACTCAACTAATAACTGAATCATTTTAAAGAAATTCGGCATCATCAATTTCTTGATAGTTCCTTGGTAATTTTAGTATCGAAAATCAAGTGAACTTGGCGACAAAATATCGCTGTGCAGAGACTATAGTTGTCATCTGTTATTGGGAAAAAATTCTGCCCATCTCCCGATCGAATCGACAGACGGAGAATAAGCATGCGACCGATGCATCTCAATGAAATTAATTGGTACAAAGGATCACTGGCCCGGGACGGCCCAAACGAACGTTTTCCCCGTTAAACTGGTCCTGTATCCGAAATACGATTAACGTAATTGTTTGATAATCATATACCTCGCATGAGCGCGCGAGATCGAGATACTCGTCGACCAAACAGCGTCTCGCGACGCGAGAATTTAAGGTTGACACTTGTCACTCGTTTTTATCGGACGCCAGATTGCATTGAACGAGATGGACGATCGACGGAACGGATCCAGCGTTCTCGTGTGAAATTGATTTGCCTTTCGATGGTGCGCGCAGACGAGAGTCAAGTGTCCCGTTTTAACCCAGACGTGGCTGAATTCCTCCTGGCTACTTTCTTTTGTTACTTCAAAGTAAATAGTCCAAGTGCGACGAATTTGGAAAAAGTTTCGAAGTCAGACATGAGCAAAATTTTATCAGGATAATTGGTGAGATATGAAACCAGTACATGGATTTATGTGTAACAGTCACATTTTTATTTTGCGTATCTCGAATAATAGCGTGGAGCGTTAGTTTATTTTCTAATTATTCGTTTAAAAAAGGTTGATTCATTTTTTACATTACCGAGATATTTCATTCTGTAATTAAAATTCTAACTCCTGTTCGAAATTTTTGTCTTGGTCGGGATTTATCCATTTTGAAAACTTCGTTCAGGAAAGTTCTAAATCCTTTTAGAAGAACGTCGACCGTGACTAGGTGAACAAAGCGTGAACTCTTCCAGAATTTGTTTAGCTCGACGCGAGAATGGACGATCGACATGCGCGCCTCGGTTACCGTGAGACTAGATAAATATCTCTTGTAGTATATAGACTCAAAATGCGGTGGAGGCGGCGGACGCATTTTGACATAAACAATATTCTGCAGTATTAATACGTTAAGGTGAAGAATTGTGCATAATTACGTAATAAACGACTACGGTATTGCGAAATTGTTGGCTTGGAAGGGGACTGGTCGAACGAACGGTCCAAGAGTTTGGTTGCGAGGAGAAATTAATGAGAATCATTTTTAAACAATCCTATCAACACGGTGTTGTAGGAAACGTAACTTGGAAAATGATGTTCCGAATTCGAAAAGAATTCGTTCGTGACCTGTTCTAATTAAAAGTAGCAAAATAGAGCAGTGACAGAGTCAATTCTTTCAACTTCATTCTACACTTGACTTTATATTCTCGTCACCTTAAGTATTTTTATTTAAACATATTTACTTCTCCTTGCTAGACCAAACCGTCGTCTCCATCAGACATTCAGACATAATTTGGCCACATAGGTCCACCAGTCAGCTTCCAAGGTCTACGAAGAGAAGCAAGTAGAGGGTGAAGAACGTAGAGTTGGCCCCCCCCCCCCCGAACGTCTATTTGTATATATACCTGCTCGTGATAAAATAAAATTTGATGTACATATTTAATCATACCACGTATATCGTTTGAACAGTTCGACCCCCTTGAACGAAATAAAATCGCAGAAGCCCGATAACCCGATGATCAGGATGAAATTGCATGTTTTGTGAGAGCCCTTGATGAAAAGTCCTTTTCCTCCATTCCTTGTGGCCTTTTTGTCACCGGGACCAGCTTCCAATCGGTTTTTTTCCAAGGCGACTTTCGCGTCGAACGGTCCACGTTCGATACGTGTGCGTTAATAACGCGCTGCTTCGCGCGGAAAAAAGCCGCCGTAGAGGTCGGAAGCGACGGAAACGCAACGGCACGTTGCGGTCGAATTACGGAATTCGAAGCGGAACTCGAAATTCAGTCGCGAATATCGAAACGATGGGCCCCATCCGTGACAAATCAGATTGACAATTAAAATCGTACGAGTTTCCTGAAGTTAATCAACGCATTGAAAGTGATATCAAAACTTTCGTTAATAATCTTAACTGTTTCAATCGTGCTGAGAAATCTTTATATTTCAGAATTGTTTTTTTGGGGTAGCTTCTGACTCTGACTACTTACATTAAACAAAGAATAATGAAAAATTGTACAATCGGACGTAAAAAATACGTCAGTTCCATTGATTAAAAATCATTATGTTAAAAACAAACAAGACCTGCATACTATAGCGCGTATTGTGAAATAATAACAGAAAGGAAAAGATGAAAGGAATAAACTTACAAAGCACAATAATGTTTGTTAAAATGGTATTCTGGCCAACTTGCGAGGATTTTCAGCCGTGCGACGGAGAGAGCGAACGTCGGAGGATTTTTAATTGTTCCCGCGCGAGGTCGCGCGTATTTGTTAAAGAATTAGCATTTCAAAGAACGATTTCAATTAAGGCTTAATTAATTTCGCGGAGAGGTTCGAGCTCCAGCAAGCACAACGCATCTCGTTATTCGCCTTACTTTCGACTTAATTGAAATCGAAGATCCACCGGAACAAATTGAAGAAGTCAAGACATCGGAAGGAGGGGGGAGAAAGAAGAGAATTAAAAATCCATCCGCGAGCCATCTCACGGATGTCGTAATCGATGTTAATGGACGCTGACGACTCGACGTGTCACTTTCGTATAAGTTTTTTTTAACAGTTCCCTACTTATCCGAGATTAACGAGGTCGACGAATCAGCTTTGGAAATTGACAGGACGTTAAGTGTGCCATGTTCCAACGTGTGTACTCAATTATACCTTGGGTAACGTCGCAGGAGTGGTGGTAACAAGTGCGAAAATAGAAGGCGACGTGATAGGTTCTTTTAATCGATACAGGAATGGCGATGGTGAAATTAAATGTCTTCGCGTCAACTAGGCATCAAGACATCGTGATCTCTTCTTGTTTTATGAATCGAAATCGGCGTTGGTTTCTTATTATGTTTAACTTCAGATGGAATCTACGGCGAATTCATTTGTATTCGTTTACTCGAGACAATGCATATGTCTGAAAAAAATAATATTGAAACAAACAGTTTGATCCTAGGATGATCCCCATTTAGTCTAATTTCTGGATTTATTTGAGAATCGTGCATAATTTAAATGATCAGTTCGTTAAAGTAAAAGAATACATTGAAGTGTCTGGGCAGGCTTGCATGTATTTAAATTCAATGATAATTAAACAAGACATTCACTGAATTAAAAAAGTAAATACCTGCTACCTTTTTAAAACTTGAACAAACATTGCTTCCACTCGTCATCTTTCTACGATCCCTAGAATTAATTCACCGATGGATACCTTCAGGTAGAGTAATAATGAACGCTGATATACGATCGTGAAAAGACACTTCATCGACGATACGATCCCGGTCAAAGGCCCCCGACTTTCGCACTCTGAAAGTCTAAAAGACGCTCTATATTCGCGAAAGTGTTAATAAAAGGGCAGAATATTCCTCCCTGGAGGGTCCTTCCCTCCTCCAGGATCGAATTATAATCGATAAACTGACCCCTAATTCGTCCCTCGTGGCACGGAGTACGGCTTCAAAGGATCGTTTGAAAAAAAGATCTGCGAAACTGCATAAACCCCCTGGATTTCGATATACGCAAACGTGCTAGCTGGTTATCCTTTTTTTCGGGGGGGGGGGCCCGGCGGGGGCGGAGAGGCAAAAGAGCGGGTGGCTGCAGCGACGGGGCGTGAAAGGATTCGACGTTAACAGCACCAACAACGCCGGCTAGCTGGAACAATGGTGCTGAATGGTCCCTGAACGATTAGGTATTCCAATCGTCGCGTTAGGGGCCGCTGTGTGAAGTGCGGGCGGGAGGGTTGGAAGGGGCCGGCGGTAAGAGGGTGGCAGAACTCGCCCAATAAAATGGTAATTCCTGTTTGCAGAAGTTAACCATGCGAGCGAGCCTGGAGATTCGAGTCCATGCGTACTCCCTAACTCCAAAGACTAATAATACTTCGTGAAGGGGGGGGGGCGAGAGGAGGGGGAGGCGAGCTGCCAAACAGCGATAGAGTTGCGCGAAAGGAACCCACGTGAAAGGTTGCGAGGCGATCTTCAATCGTATCTGGAATTCGATGCGTGAGAAGCAAGTGGACACGGTGAAAAACCGGGGTCCCCTTAGGGGTGAAGAAATAAAAGGGCGAGCCGGGTGGTGGAGGGCACTTGGAGCTGTCTTTCGAGTTGGGCAAAGTGTTAACCACGGTTAGGATCGCGATAGGTATTCAAGATCGTTGATGAAGAATCGTAAAGGATTAGCTCTGGAAGATTGGTAATTAGTAATTTATTATTATGAATTAATAGTAAAGACCACAGACTGCCCTTTATTACGATTTCTATAAGAATTTTGAACACACAAGAGAATAAAATAAATATTTTTCAACGTAACAAATAGTTAGTAGTCTAATACTACAATTAAATCTACATATCCTCATTTTCAGCAAACCTTGCCTTACAATGAGTCACCTGTAATTATAACCTGAACAAATCCTTCTGATCATTCTAAAATCTCTCAGAACGTCTCCGAGAAATACCCCAACAGGTTTCCTCGATTATCGAGTACAGGGTGGAAAACGAGAAAAAAAGGTGTTCGCTTACGGTGGATGGAAGTAGCGTAACTCGGTAATTGATTCGACCTAACTGACCGTCTACCAATATGTGAGCGATATATCACGTTAAGGAACGACGCTGAGATTGGAGGTGGCAAGCAATCTCTTAAGGTCTGAAATTGGCACGGAAATCGTGGCTTTATTAAATTTGTTTAGGGACAGGTAAGGGGATGGGCGGTAAAAGCGGTGGAGGACCTAGATTCTGAGAGAGCCGTCGTCTGTCTAATATTGCTCGATGCCCGGCCTGCCTAACCTTATTGCCTCGACAAAGTAAAGAACCGACAAGAGACCCGAATAAGACCAGTTTAGGACCAACCAGATCAATGAAACACCAAACCAACGGGGCGGAATGCTCAAACAGCCCCGAAGACAATACGGTGGCTGCGATGGAAATGGATACCAGGAGTATTGGGGTATCGCTATCAAACCCTACCTCCGCCTAAGAATCTACGAAACTGCGTTGCATCTCTGGCACAATTTCCTTTTCCATTTCACCGCGATTGGATCGGTTATTGGTGGACGTTTCGATTATATTTAGAACGATAACATTTACTCGCGGGCCCGCGATTTTCCAGCCAATTAAAATAGTGCGCTTTGATTCGATAAATTATATATAAACGAGAGTGAAAAGGAAATATAAATGTGACGAGGACTGTTATATTTAGGAGTAGTTATTATTAAGAATATCGAGTTTTGTACGCGAGGTGTAGAGGGTGTGGAAAAGGAGCTGAATAAAGTTGGGGGTTCGGAACGAGTTCCGTCGGCGCAGCTAGATTTGATTGTTTAGCATTATTAATTAGAGCCGAAGTCATTCTAAGTTGGCAAGTACATAAGCAGAAATAATATTTGCACGGGCGTTCATTAGACGGTGGCAGAGGGCACGAGATGGCGCCACAAACGGGACGCGAATTCTCATTAAAATAACCTTGCCTTTCCTTCTCGCCGAAAACCCTCGCCCGCTGTCACCCTTTCTACTCTGTCGCGTCAGGACGCGGAAAAAAGGAGATAAAACAAAAGGAGGAACAAGCGGAAAGAATAAAATAACGCGACTGAAGAGGGGGAGGGGAGAGGAGGAGGAGGAGGAGGAGGGATGAACAAAGTGAACGAGGCAGCCGCCGCGAATAGGCGAGCATCCCTCTCCTCCTCATCCTCCTACGTCTACATCACCCCTATCCACTTTTCCCTGTCGGGACGGAGACAGGGCAGGAAGGAGTGGAAGGGGGGAGGGTGTCGAAAGGGCGGACGCGGAGAAGTGGGGTGAACGAGTTACGGGGGTAGTTTGGCTACCACTAGGTAACTTAAATGAAAGTCGCGGTTACCCCCTTAACGCGAAAATACGCTGAGGGAAAATTTCGTTTTTTCACCCTGATTAATGTAATACCCGACGTCGCTGCTGCAGCCGCTGCTGGCCACGCTAATTGGTCATTCTCCGCTCGGCTTTGATTCTCCTCCTCCGTGTATCCTTCGCCACCTGCAGGTCGTCGTTCAGCGTGCACGCGCCAGGGGCGACTCGCCTCTCGCGGGAGACTCTCGACGACTGAAAATAATTCGCTCTCGGCCGCGACGGATTAAACCGGCTCCATCGACGAGTGCCGCGGTAAATCCAAAATTGCCGAAAGTGACTTCGTTATAAGCCTGAAACGTCACACTTTGGGTCTGGATATGGATCGCGTGAGCATAGACATCCCTGGTGTATATCGTTGGTGAAGCATTATTTTTTAACCGACTTCGAAAAAGACGAGATTACTCAAGTCGACGTGTATATTATTTTTCGTAATGTTTGTTCCCCGATTACGTCGAGATGGCTTGTCCTTGAAAAATATCGACAAGGACAATGATATAGACATCGACACTCAAAGGTGTATCTCGTATCTTTTTCCTTTTCGAAAAGATTAAATGAAGAATTTATTTGCAATCGTCAGAATATATTCCGGAATTTCTACAATAGTTTTTCAACACTACAAGACTAATAAAACTTTAAAAAAATTGCCCTATAATAAACATGACCCTATAATGAGCAACCATGTTTGTACAACAATTATATATTTAACTAAAAAAATTGTTCTCAATGTTTAAGACACACGCAATTATAGCACACAAGGAAAAGCTAGAACTAGTATTTATTCCCGTGAGATCAATGATCTCGAAACATTATTTAAATTCTGTACTTTGCCTGTCTGACTCTTATTTTCACCCTTCACTTATCGTTGAAAATACTTCGTTCGAAAATTGTTCAACGCTACAGAGAACTATAATAAATTTTTAGAGCAGAACTACCAACGCGTAAGCTGTATCAGAATAAAGAGAAATTACTAGAAAATTGTTTTGATTTTTATCCTCTGATTTTCGCCAATTTAATTTCCATTCCTTCCTAACACGCGTGAGGAAAAGTCGTTTCGTCGACGACCTCTTTAACGGATTACCGTCCACGGCAGTATTATATCGTTAAATTCTCTGGAAATGCAGAGTTTGATTGCCGTCGAATGGGGGACAAGCGGATTACATTTATAATGGAGCCGTGCGAACGAAAAATCACACCCCCTACCCCAAACGTGGTCCTCGCACGGCACGCGGAAAAACTTTTCATTTCATATCATATTTTCCAACTCGAAATCCGACCGTTCTCGTCCGACTCGATGTACCTTAGCGTTTATTCGCTGGATTATGTGCCGCGTTTGCAGCTGCAAATTAGCTATTTATTTATTTTATTAACGCTCGATTCCGTCGTTCGACGATGGGAATTCTGCTGTCGACGAAAAACGCTAGCGATGCAGAGGCTTTTACTTAATTGCTGAAAAAATTGTTCGAGTGATTCCACATCGAGTTCAACGTGATTAATGAACAGTGACGGGGTGGATTTTCGTAAAAAAATGTATCGAAAGAATGGAATTTGTAATCTATTGTATTGTCTGGAAAGTGCATGTCGTTTTTGGTAGGTGGTACAGGTATGAATATATCGGAATGGTTGAAAACAAATAACACGTATACAACTCCTAAAAGGTGAAAATACTGTGGAACAAAATGGTACCTATGTAATAAATATATATATGTATATCAAAATTCAAATATGCCTTTGAATTTTTCTTAAAAATTGGCACGAACTTTCCGGACAACCTAATATAATCGTTGATGCCGTACTATGACCACTCATCCTTCTTTAAAATATTCTTGTATTAAAAATGAACTGTTCTACTTACCCCTAGCAACACCTTACCCCCTCTCAAGACCGTCCAACCCGCCAGACACCGCGAGTTCACAATCTCCAGGTGACAATCTCCCTTCAACTCGACAGACACGACCCCCCCCCCCCACAAGCAACTGAACGGGCACCGCCGCCATTGGGTGTCTTCTCGACGCCGTCAACACGCGCCGAGCAACGCGAACCGATTCCATTCCGTCGGTGGTGGCACGGGGAACGTCATAAAATCGCGCAACGGCGTAACAAAACCGACGATAAAGTCGTAGCGAAGCGTCGCGTCGACGCTTTAATTAAACAATTTCGCCGGGATGAGGATGAGGAGGACGAAGGGGGGAGGGGGGTGGAATGGGGTTGCTCGTAATTGGAAAAAAATCGGGCGGGAACCGGTATCGGCATCGAAGGGCGACTTCCTGGACGAGGGGGTCGATCGGCCAAGGGGGTGGTCGCTCGACCAGGGGGCGGTGGTAGGGCGGGAGGGGGTTCGGGGCGATGGAGAAGTTCCGAAATGAGTACCCGTGCAAATACGCCAGGATTGTTTCTGCCGCTAATTGCTCGGTTTTTTGCAGGGGCTCGGCCAACAATCGATTTGCATTTCAAAGGTAGCCCGGCATAAAAATAAAATGCGCCCCGTTAAAAGTTGACTGGCGGCGGCAGCCCGTCCCCTGTATGCGTGCCGATACCGTGTATCTTCGCGACCTGCACGTACAGGCCACGCACACGGGCCGAACGGACGCTTGCGAACGACAAATTGCATAAAACTCGTGCCCGGATTAAAGCCCCGTCGATGGAACAACGTCGATTCGCGCGCATTTTTCCGCGTCCGGCGACGGATCCACGGAACGACCGACGATTCACTCCTGAATATAATGTTTTTAAAAGTTCCGCGCACGGCTCAGCCCCCCCGGGGCGAGGCGGCCCCGCCGTTCTCTCCCTCTGGATCTGGGAAATTAATCGAGTAGGATGATTGTCTTCCCGGAAAGGCTCCTACGGTACGAATGAATCGGGTGAATCTCTGTGCACTTATGGATTGCTTTCTTTATGAGAGTTTCCCGATGAAAATGGGGGTTCGTGGAAGAATGTGTCGCTGAGTGGGTGAGAGGAATGCTTTCGAGGGGTGGTTTATGGTTAATGCGTTTATTGGCCCATTAATGAAATTGCATAAAGCTTTGTTTCGTTATTGCTCGCCTTACTTAACGTATATAGCTACAAAAATCTATTTGAACAATTGCAAAGTTTCCTTATTTAGATTTTACTGTCTTACTCACTATTACACATCCTTTATCCTAGTTATACGTTTGTACTCTGGAACAGTCTACCTTAATACTTGTCATACACTGTGACTTGAAAGCAGAAGTGAAGAGAGAGATCGATGGAATTATCATTGGCACCCGAGAAGAATCCTTCTGAAAGCCACAGCCTCTGTTCATATTAGAACGGACGCAGCGTGATAGTACGAACAGAATGCTAGGAGATGTACCTCTTAAAACTTCTCCCCATAGAAGGCAATGCCCAAATGAATTATAACCAAACTCGAGAATTTAATTTGCCACTAAGTACCTATTTCGATGAAGAGTGCCTTCGTGGAAGAAACTTTCAGTCGTCTTTTCCAGATTTTCAATGGCGATCGATCAGTTACGGAAAGAAAATTTGCGATGGGTATTGCATTAACTGGAATCAACGGACGAGGATTTGAAGGGTTGGAGGGCGAAGACCGAGCAGGGTGAAATCTGGAACCCGGAGTCCCCGCAGGACGAATATTTCGTTTCCTGCGTCGCAGGGCGGCCGTACACTATTTGATTTTACGCAGTACGCATTCGGGCGGTTTCCCCGAACGTTAATTATCACTGACCACCTACAGTCCCATTACATTCCAATCGACCCCTTAATCAACGCATGATTGGTGTACTAATTGATTGCTACTCCGTAATTATAACGGTGCACTGCCAGACACCGGTATCGAAACCTCCAAGCATCGAGAAGCGGTCGCCTGGAACTGCGTACAATGGACCTTATTATTCGGGGAGAATTTCGAATAACTGCTGAAAAATATTATTACATTTATCCTGGGAAGCATGATGCATGATTTAATTCATCTAGGCATGTCTTCGTATACTCTGTCCATTCTTTTTGTTATTCGATGATAATCTTACTTAATATGAATAAGTGTTTCCTGTGTGATAAACAAATTTAACGTTTCACGTGCTTCCAAAAGTTTTATAGTCATCGGCCCTTCATGCATACAATGCACCTGAAAGATAACTCGACCTGACTCTAAGAAAAAATGTATTGAGAAACTGTAAAATAATTCTGAAAAATTGTTTTATCAATTCTTTGTAGTTACTATTCTTTCAATTATTAATAATTTATGAAAAGCAGATGATCAATCATTGCATAAATGAAACAACCTTCCAATTCAACCCCTATCGTTTAAAAACTCCGTCGAGGTAGGTGCTGCTGCGTAGCGACGAGTTCCCAAACCCTTGGTCGAAAAATCAATAAACGGTCGGTAAAAACCGTACCACAGTCGATCACCCTTTATCGGACCTAGGAAATACAGAGGACCTTCCTTGCCAATGAAAACCGTCGATAGGGAAGTTATTGACAGACTCAACAATATTTTTGTTATATTATAAAAAAAAATCTCATCGATCATTATTACCTCTTCGTAGCAATTTCATTTCCCATTGTGCAATCAACGAAGGAACCCGAATGGAATCGGGACAAGCGTAAATGCAATACGTTAAATTTCCGATTTCGGTAAACAAAATAATAATCTAAAACCCGCGAAGGGCATTAAAATGCATTAATCACGAAATTTCCGCGTCGCCGCATATTCATTATTCCATCAAACGTCCGTGACTCCAATTATTTCAAATTATCCGTATAGAAATTAATCCTATTGACATGCGGCGGCTCCGATCCCACTCGTTAAAACGGTTCTAATGAAACCAGCTCCCGTTCCCCTCTATACGTCCACCATAATCGCGCTGTTTACAATTAGTAACATTAATTCGACATGATTTCCACTACGTGCACGTGAGAGAGACCGGCGAATTTGTATAGAATTTCATTAAGCCAACGGTTAGCCACTCATCGAGCCGTAGAACGTAACCGGTGGTCGGATTTGTACCAATTATTAGAAAATGTGTATATAAGCGGCTTTGCGCGATCCACGGTTCGGTTTGGCAAATATTTGATGGCTCTCCATTGGACACCTCCAGCAGTACGAATACCTTGCATATCCGCGAATATTTCTGTCTCGGGTAAATCGAATCAACCCATCGTGGAAATGAACCGGGACGGACCGTCCACTATTGTTCCCATCTGGTTTCTCATTTTCTTGCGCGTTTGCCAGGCGGAACGACAACAGGTAATCGTTGGCAGAAATTAGAATTTTGTCCTGGCTGTCGATACTGGAACGTTGCTCTTCGATATGAAGAACTAGGGAATTCGTACACAAGAAGCCGGAGATGAGAAGAATGAAACTTTTGAGTTTAGGCGTGTTTGATTTGGTTTGTTAAGATTCAAAGCCCCCTTAGGATGAGGTCTGCAGAAACGTTAGTTGAAGTACCAGACGGAATTGTTTATAGCTACTCTTGGAGGTGTCATAGGTGTTCAACGCACTAGGGTTTCTAGAACAGTTACCTCCTCCTATCTGTCCTCACCCTTAATAATAAACCTACAGACATTTCATTTACACCTATTTGTATCGTGATCGATCAAATGACTGGTCTTAAAGGCATTTTTTCAAACGGGTGCACAAATATTTCACGTGATACAAAATGCAATAATACATGAAACAGTTACGTATCATTTATACATTGTATATAACAACTGTACACAAAAGATTGAAAACGGTCATTTGACCGGTCGTGGTAGGTTCAATGTTAACCATCGCTCCTTAAATCCATCCTACTTTCCTTGCAATTATTTACAGCTGCTCTTGCAGGTGTCATAGGTGTTGGATGCACTAGGATGTCTAGAAGTTACTTCCTCCTATCCGTTCTCGCCCTTAACCATCGTTCCTCAAAACGTATTAAAAGAATACCAGATCTCTCTGACCATCCCCTTTCTCCTCACTTTCTAAAAAGAACTTTGTCAACCTGAAACATCTGGTGCCTCCTTCCAAAACAAACCCCTCCTCCTCCGCCGCATCCAAAGATGACCACCCCCCTGGTCCACCCAGGGTGCCTGGCCGCCAAGAACTCGGTTGAACCGTCGTAAAAGCAACATCCCTTAACAACAACGTTCTCCTCGCCCTGTTAACACACTCGGACACCGTCCTAGGTCCTAGTCCACACCAGGAATCCGATGGAACCCGTTGCGCGCGAGGGGACAGAGACAGCATCGAGACGGATCACCGCGGACCACGAAGCGTCCAGAACTTGCAATTCGAAGTTTTTAATGGAGATTTGCGCCGCTCGGCCAGGCCAAAGAGGTCGGTATAATCCAATAGGGCCCCATTGTCTGCCCGTTCTCCGGACATAACCGAACCACCCCCTGCTCGTCCTCCTTCTACGCTGGCCTCTCTCGCTCTCTCTTACGGCGCGGCGTAGCCCTCTCGGCCGCACCACAGCCATGGAACACGGGCACAAAGACGTGTGTCCCCATGTATATGGATGCGACACTGCACCGGGAAGCAATGCATATTCAAAATCCAGCCGCGGGCGGCTTGCCAGGGCAACGGAGTCTCTTGTTTTGCTACAGGCACGGAGCACGAGTCCGCAAATTCGGTTACTTCATTTCGAGCCCTGACCACCCGCCGTGGCCACCCCTTTGGCCACCCATCCGTCCCAAACCCTCTCCTCCCTCCTCCCGCCACCCTCCCTCCCCCGCCTCGTCCCTGCCTCCTTTCCGCCGACCTCCTACGGCCGCCTCCACCTTCTACCCCGTGGAACGCTACGCGTTTTAACCCCTCGGCGTATGTCCGGGGTTATGAATTTTAATAGCTTTACGCCGCGCCGCGCGCGCGGGGGTGGTGCCGGGAGAGGCTGCGGGGGTGGCCGAAGGGTGGAGGCAAACGACGGAGAGGGGCAGGAGGGCCGCGAAAATGGCGGCGAGTTTTTCGCCCGTCAAATTGTCGATAGATTAGATTAGAGAGAAAAAATGCACGCGCGCGGGCGCTCGCTCGTTGCCCGACAATGTGTGTACGAGCGGTGTACGAGTGTCCACTGAGCGATGACAGAGACGAGCGGATCGCGGACGCGCAGGGACGAAGAAGGAAAAACGAGTAACGACGACGTCGAGTTCCATAGGCGGCCGCGGTACTGTACGCAACACGTTTTTCCGACCGGTTCCGTGCTTTTCTGTATTCCCAATTTTTTTTTTCTTTTTTTTTTCACCGTATTTTTCCCCCTTTTCTCTTCTTTTTGCGGGCGTCGGACATTTTTGTATCAGGCGCTGGTCCCCGATGTGAAAAATCACGAATTCGCTGCGCCACGGTCCCTCGGTTGTCTGCAGTCACGTCGCCTCTCGATGGGGACATCGTCATCGACGGGAGGAAGAGCCTCCTTTCGAGAATATGTCTCGAATTTTTTCATTTTGGGTACCCCTTGTCTAGATAAACGTCGAGTTCTTATGAGATGATTCACCCTTTGCACTCGGATGTCTCTTCTGAGGGAACATAGTAAGTTCAGGCAAACTTTATTAGTGATTACAGTGGATGAACTTTCTGGAACGTATGAAGGTTTCTATTCAAATATCACGAAAAATCGAATAAAAATATGATACATGTATGAATATATACAATGGTTATTTACAATATTTACACTTCTACCTGTAAATCAAAGAACGACAATTAAAGCCTGTTAGTACCCCTTCTTTATTTACACTCACTATTTTCACTCTAGATATCTTTCTAATTATTATAAACTGTATCTCTCTGTATATTATTGTGCACAAGTGCACTAATATAATCGCTCCTTCCATCTATTTCTAATCAGCACTGAATGTCTATTCTTGATATTTCCACTTATCATCTTTAACGTTACATCCAGCGGGTATTGATCGAGGGTATCGATCGAGCGGAGCATGAGAAGCGTGGCAAATTCAAATTAAAGAAAGTATACTTCCTTTACATATGTAACAAAGAATGTGTGAATAGTTTACACTTAATAAAAGCGACAAAGAGCATTTGTATAAGAATTTGCAATTTCTAAAGGTAAACAAGGAAGCCTAAAATTGCAACTTAGAAGATAGAAACTATCAATGCATATCTATGATTGTTTCACACATTATCACATGTTAGAATACTATAAAATTTCGATTTGTGACATAAGTATATTCCTCAATGTCTAAAGATTAATATAAACTCAAGTATCATTACAGTAAGTTACGTGCTTTATAAATTATATTATCTAATACAACATGACTCCTGTTTGCAAATTCTGTAACGAAATGGCTCCGAGTGCAAAGGCTTAACGTATCGAAGTTACTGTTTCTCCCCTTCATGTCTCTCGTGCTTCCTCCAGGTGAATTCGTTGCTCCTGAGATTCGCGTGGATAAATACATAAAGTGACCACCGAGGTACACGATGAACTGTTTTGGCGTGTTTGGCAGATCACTCCGGATCGCAATAGGTCGTACAGGTTATGGGGCTATTTCCTATCGTTACCGAGACATGTGTAAGCGTTGCTAAGTCGGCACGTCGAGCACAGCGGCATGTGCCGGCTAATGATGGAGATACATACTCCGCATGATGCCACGTTCATTAGTCGTCTTACGAGTGGAGTAATAAGTGCATTGGTACGTCTGATTAGAAGATTGGAGCCGTGGCGGAATTTTGTTCCGATTCTCTGTGTTTACAAGGCATGAAAGACACGATCCAAAGTATCGTAAGTCGTCGCATTTGCTTAGAACATCGAAACCATTTCTCGAATATCCATCCAATTCCCCCACCATCGCGTCAAACATCCTCTAGCCTCGATAAATAAATTAGATTACGAATTTTTGATCAACTCCAGGCTCGAACGGACGCGTGATTATAGCGTAACGGCGCCTAAACAGTTCTGAATCGTCGAAAGGCACCTGCCGGATCGGTTAACGCTCGTTTCGCACGCGTTATAACAGTCGCGCGGTTTAAATCGTTGCAGGAACGTTCGAAAATTCCGAGCGTCTCCCCGGGGAACGCTTTGACAATAGTACCAGCGGCCTCATCAAGTAAAATCATCGTCACCAAAACTCGCAGATGGCTAAACGTAACGCGTTCAACCCTCCTTCCCCTTGTCGGCTCGCCACCCCCGCTCCGTTCAGCACCGCGTCATCCTTCCCTGCTCCAATTCAGCCGCGTAATCCACTTTTCGTTTTGGCCGTGAATGTCGTTAGCACGTTATGAAACTCATTAATCTCGCAAATACTGCCCAACAATTTCGTGTCGCGTAAACGCGCCATTGAATTGCTTCCCCGGCCTCTCTAATGGCGAAAATACCGCGGCGCCTCTCTTTCTTTCCCGTTCATATCTCGTCGGTTGTCGATACGCGACCAAACGCCGCGATAGTTCCATTTAGGCGTTTGAAAGTTCGTCGCCAGGACCTAGGTGCAACGGGGTGCTAGGGTCTCACTTTGTTCTGGAATTAATTGACTTTGGATCGACTCTGTTCCTTCGCTGACGTAGACTAACGTTTGCGAATTGGTCTGTATTTGGGGACCTACGAGGTTGTAAAGGGGTACTAATCTATCTTTAGGTAGTCATAGATGGACTTTGATGAGGCTCCAGTTATACATCTTAGACTTTTTGAAACTTTTTGACACTTTGAAACTGTAACTACAAAAGGGGATATCAAAGCAATGAAAAAGGTCCATTTGGCCTGCCAATCGTCCATGTGTTTCTCAATATTTTCTCTGATCGAATTCTTTTTTTCGCATCTTAGAACACATTCGCCATCTCGATGCAATTGCGCGTGTAATTATAAAATTAATACAAGATATCCAAGCCTGAGGATAATTGGACCAGCATCCGAGTCAGGTGCACTCGACTCATCTAATTCCGTGTCGTTTAGCGTCGTTTCAGGTTCATCCAAGGGCGGTTTGGGTCTCTAAACAGGGATCGAAGTCAACGACAGCGATATTGCTCCGTATCATTCGGTTGGGATTCACGTTTAAGGAGGAATTACCGTGAGAAAGGGTCCACAGAAGCGTCCGATTCAAGCGCGGCGAGGGTATCCCCTCGACGACAGACACCCGCGCAGCCCAGGTACCGGTAATGAACTCTTCAGGATCTCGGGGGATTTCACGTAAGTACCTGCGGGCCCGCAACCTCTTTTTCCTTGACACCTTGAATGGTGTTAGTTCTAACGCCTATAGATCAGCCCGGCCAGGCCACTAAGACTGTTGTGGAGAGCCATCCGCCGCTCCCTGGATCCCCGAGTTTCGCAAATTCGGTTCATTTGCCGCATTGTGCGCGGCTTAAAAGAGAAATGAGACCCACTCGAGAATGGGAGGGAGGAGATCGACTGTGCCAGAGAGACAGATCGGAGGAATCGCTGGCAAAGAACGTTGAAGTTTACCGACGAGTGCCTCGCCGCCAGGGGTGGACCAGCCGCCACTTGACACGCACCTTCCGAGGCCTGATGCACTTGTCTGCACCGCGTGCTCGTTTGCGAATCCCTGATCGAATCGCTCGGCGAACAACCCTGGAAGGGGACTGTGGTTTGCTTCGATGTTTCTTGGAACGCTTTCTAGTGCAGACGTGGTATGCTGACCTAGTGATTTGTTTTTGAGCTAGCTATCTTTAGAAAATGGAAGCTTCTGTCATCTACAACGATGATCTTCAAGCCTTCTGACTGTGGTCCACTTGGACCTTGTGATTTGTTTTTAAGCTAGCTGTCTTTAGAAAATGGATGCTACTGCTGCGCTAATTTTGTTAATATTATAAACCGTTTCTGCTTTGAGGGGAAATTCCGATCGGTACACAGTGTGATATTTCAGCGATCTAGCGGGACAAAACTTACGTGGTCCAATATCTCGGAAACGTAATTGGTTACTGAGTGAAATCACAAACTACTTATTACCTATAGTAGTTACCTATTAGTTAGTACTGATTTTGAACATTTTTAGAAAAACCATCTACCGCTGTCCGCGCGTTGTAATATTACAGCACAATCATATTCTCGGTCATTGCTTGAAACATTGTTAATAATTCATGCAACTAGTGTCAGAAATTAATTTTTAGTTATTTCAGCTAACAGATATAACGATATAGAAAAGTTTCTCACGATTACTTTATTCGATGAATACTTATTCTGAACCGTGATTCTTATTAATATTTAATCGAAGACTGAATGTTACTATGTATATGCATTGTAAATATTCAATTAATTCGGAGGAGTACATATTTAATGCATTTTAAAGTTTCAGATTATTATACCAACGTTTTTCGAGAAAGTAATACTTCCGAACATGAAAAGTTGAGAATAAAATTTAAATATGTAATCGTGAGATATTTTTCGAGAGATCGATATGCATGTTTCGAGATTTTTCGAGATCATGATCGAGATCGTAGAAATCTCGTCTCGTCTGGTTACGTGTGCATCACTAATCGATCGATTCGATTACAGACGTTACCATAATGGAAGCGAGTTATTCACAGGTGGCACGGTTATGGTTGCCGCGATACTAAAGTTCCGTGATTTGCAGGTAATACGATTAAAGCGACCGCGAGATTAGAACTTCGCGTATTGGTCGCTTCGTATGACACATGACAAAGCAATTAGTTTACCAGCCAGAAACGTTTTAACGAGATTATTCTGTATTTATATACTGACCCCATCGATCTCGTGACGCGCTTGTTGCACTCTTTTTGAACAACGATACTTGCGATTCCACGTCGACGAAGAAGACATTTTCCACGTGGTACGAAATCATAAAATTCTTATCGAAAGAGTACGTGACTTTTTCTAATAATTGAAAATAAAACTTCTTAAATATAATAGATTCTCGTAACAAGCTTCAAATATTTCGAAAGTACAACAAGAGATCATAGTTTTTAAATCGAATACTGAAAAAACCTCACCGGGAAATTGGATGAAGGAAATAACAAGCTTTAACCTGTTTGATACGTTTCTCTTCCTGGTAAACGTAGATTACTGGATAAGTATCTCATGGAAAATGCAGGCCATTACTTATCGCGAACGAGGAAATGGTAATAACGATAATCAAACAATTTCGTATGCATTAAAGAAAACAAAAATATATGTTACTCGACGCGAAAGAAAATATATATTTATTTCCAGCGCAGGCGAGTAATTGCGATCCTTATCGCGCGAAACAGGCGAACGAAACGGGAAAAACATGGCGTGGCGATTTATAATGTATCGAATCGTATGTCTGACGAACCAACGATTTTCCTTCGTTGTGCCGGTGCACGAACGAACGATATATTAATCATCCACGCGTTACAATGAAAAGTTGATGGAATCATGGATTATTGATTGTGATGCAAATTCAGCGAGGCGCGGGCAATTGAACACGCGATACCTGAGTGTCGATTGTAACGTTGCGTACGACATGCAAAATTTTAAACACCTGTGATCTAGCTCTGATGCGTTAGCGAAATTATTTCTAGAGCTTCGTCGATGTTTGTTGACGCTGGTTTAGAAGCATTTGTTAACATTACGCTGTAAATGCTGCTTTAATTTATCGTTCCTAGATTTAGTACACTTTTCGAAGGTTAAGGAACAAAATAAAATAAACGATGGTCAGCAGCGGTCAGTTTAGATCTTCACAGATAAGGCTACGTAACTAAATTTAGTAAAATATTTTATTGTATACGATTGTTTGAAAAGAGAAAAATGGTGTACACGATGCTGTACGTATGGTAACGTGGTGATAGCAGTTCGAACCCGGTAAAAAAGATGAAATTCCCTCGTAGGATATTTCTCTGTGCAATCTATGCCGTTTTTACGGCAAAAATATTACAGTTCCGTTTGTCAAATTGAGACGATAGGTCGAACACGCCGAATCGAGCAGGGAAACGGAACGATCGACGCGGCAATTAGAAACGAGAATGCAATTTAATGTGTCCAATTTCTATGGACGAGGTCACGCGATCGATGATCCGAGGATGGGCAAGAAACGACACTGTTCGGTTCTATCCAGGATCAAAAATTACTACCTAAAAAATCCTCTAACGCTGGAGAAAAAAGGAGAGAGAATCTTGCCGAGCAGTTATTAGTTTTGCCAGCCGGAGAGCTTAAGTTTTAAGCCGGAAATCAATGCACCCGGTCGGACGGCTTTGTAAGCTTCCTCGTATGACGGTTTTAACGAGTGCGAGTCACGTAAAAGTGACGCCGCGCCCTGATCGACCAAAAAATCCTCAAACATCTTCCAACCCTCTGTACGGCCATGATTTTCCTCCCGCTGGGCCCGACTTCCATTCGATTTTCATTTTTCAATTAAACCTCTCCATGCATGCGCTTTCGAGCCAAACCCTTTCTTCGATATCAACTTTGATTTTATTCTCACAACCAATTATTGATTGAAAAAAGTAAAACAGATGCACCAATTTAAAAATATCGAAGCACACCTTGTTCGAGGCTGTACAGAGTCAAAAATATTTCCCCTCGTTACGAAAACATCGTAACACGTCGACGTCGTGAAGATAACTACTGAATAAAAAAATCCCCCGTGAAATGAAGTTCCGAAATATCGACTCAAAACTGACGTTGGCTGGGGGCACGTGGATTGCCGTGCGTCAGAGTTAATCATCCTTAACCAAGGAAAGTCGTTAAATACTTCTGGCCCGCTTCATCTTGGCCCGAGGTCTTGCTCGCTTTTCAATTAAACGGCGCGCCGTGTTTAATTTCCACGAAAGATCCTGCCTAGCCAGGGTTGAATGGGATGCACCTTCGAGGTATCGATCAAGCGAAAGGGGGGGGGGGGAAGCGATGGCCCTTTTTCAACGGCGTTCTAGAGGCCAGCTAATACGTAACTTAGTAATTTAATCAAGAATCGTTGGCCCACGGGGGCCACGTCAAACAGCTCTCAGGAACGGTGACAGATATATTAGCCACGACCCAATAGAGACGTCCACGTTACATTATTCGACTGGTAGATCTCCACGACAAACACAACATCAATTTTTCCCATGATGTCTCCCTCCTGCTCGGCAGGGGTTCTCCGACTTGGGGTAGCTCCGCCCCCTCCCCCCTTCATGTCAACCGTATTTGCACGGATTCGCCCTTTGGATAAACGTGACGCATCCGAAGAGAAATCATTGAGTCTGACGGGAATGTTTATCGAATTTCGTCGGCAGATTTCGACCAAGGCAAACAGTTTGGGTCCGTTCATTAAAAGACAGAGATAAGGGTGCACGGTAGGCCCTCGACCTCGTGCGCTCGCTGGTTAGATGAAAATACTTTTGTTTCATGTAGGCAACTTCCAACTTTGTTGTTTATCTACTACAATTATTATTTTAATTTCTGTATGAGCAAGGTTTAGGCACAACTTTTTCCCTACTTGATATTATGAGACCATACCACTGGTATTTCATATAGGTAGCTTTCGAATTCATTGTTTGTTCGCTACAATTATTGTTTTAATTTCTGTATGAGCAAGATTTAGTCACAACTTCTTCCCTATTTAATGTTATGAAACCATACCACTGGTACAGTAATCGAAACGAATCTAAGAATTCCTGAATTAGAAAATAAAATATATGAACAAATAAAATTTAAAAAAAGAAACTACCGAGACGTGAGTTATTTCATAACTAATTGTTAGTATGTATGGTTGGATGAGTGTTACTCATTTAACCTATAACAACGTATGAGATTCGTACAAAATTCGAGTCGAACATGAAAAACATGAGTCAAACACGTCGTATGAAAGGGCGCAAGGGATTTTATACCTGATTATGGCATTCACGATCCTACAGTAAATCGTAGGTCAAAGGGTTAAGTTATATTATTAGTGTATAAAGCACGGAAATTGTATATCTGACATAAACTTTGTAAAAGGTTTCAAAGGCTAAATAATAAAAAATAAAAAATCACACGAGTAAATTGCTTAATTTAATTCATTACGATCGAGGTTAATTTTGCCAATCAATGCTGTCGATATTAAAGACAATTAAGTGGACGTTTTCGACACCCAAGTCTTTTAGCACGAGCGAAACGAACCGCATGATACGGCGACGTATCGCGAGCACGGTCATCCGGCAGAGAATTTATGGAAGAAGGACTCGGTTTTACGCGTAGCCTAGTATGTGTTCGTGTGTTCGCGCGTGCAGACGGGCGCGTTAGTGTAGTCGTACCTACGTAAGTGAAAACAGGACGAAAATGGGAAGCGCTGAACTGGTATAAACAAGGGTCGCATGCAATATTAGGGGCATTAAGTCGCCATAAAGAGCGCATTAGGGTTGCGCCCGTGCCCTCGAGGGGTAGTTTAGCGTTTAATTGTCCCACCCCGTATATCAAAGGTTTCGATTTCTGCTTGACTACGCGCGTTATAAATCCACGTACGTTCGCCGTTTCGCACGTGTATACACGATCCGCGCATTATTACCATGCTTAAGAACGAGTATTCGTTAACATTCTTTTTGGCAACGGAAAAGAAACAACGCGATTGACGATCTCGTTAAACGGAAATATCCAGTCGAATGGAAGGCAATTTCATCCAATCCGGCGCTTCGGTTATATAACATTTGTCTCAGCTTGATCCCTTTGAAATGTAGCGCGCCCTACTTTCTCTGCGTTACGATATTTATAAAAATATAATATTACATTTGTTGATATGTCTACAAATTCATATAAATCAAGCATCGTTATAATGTGTACCTCACTTGGTTCCAAAACTATACTATATAATATCAGGGTTCGTAAGTGCATGTTTTTGCGACAAAGTGTTGACAAAAAGTTAACACACTTTATGTTCTAGTTAACCAGTTCTTGTAAGCTACGCTTGCATGCAACTGATGTAAATTATTCTTGTACATAGTTATCATGATTTATGCGGATAGTTTACGATGTTTGTATATAGATAATACGTACCATTAATTTATATGTGTATATAAAATATGACTACATCTGTTATATGATGTTTGTACAGCCAAAATACCCTTTTATTCGCCATTCATCCCTTCCAAGACAACACGTCGTCGACGATCGAACCCAAGAAGCACCGCAGTTAATTTCGCCGGTAAGTCTTGACTTCAGATCCGCAAATCTCACCCTACCCGAATAGCTCGAGTGGTTCTCGTCGCCCCAACGCCTCGGAAAACATTCAATAAGTCCGCCTCCTTTTTTTTATTTTTAACGCATTTGGTCGTGATTCTGAAGAGTGGGTTCTGATTGTCGCCGACGTGGTTCGATCACCTCAAATGAAGCTTCGTTAACAAAAATAAAGGAGAAGTATACATCAGCGAAGACTCATCGTTTCGGGTTATTAACAGATCCTGGTTTAAACGAGGTGCTACATGAATCTATTAAATTAGTTCTAATGAACTATCGAGTAATTGGCGACTGCTGAAACGATTAATAATTAGCAAGTAAAAGACTAAACTTTGCTGAAGCTTTACACTTCACTGATCAAGCCTGGGAAATATACCATATATTTTGTCACCGTCAATTATCGACTTCAAGGAGAAAAATCTGTATAAAAATTCAAAGGAAATGAAGTTTATTTACCATGTTCTGTCACAAGATCTCGTAAATGAAAGGATCAACCGAGGTAAACAATGTCCTATAAATGTTTTACATGTTTTAAATAGTACCTTTAATCATCATGAGAAGTTTTGTTAGCAAGTCTGCAAAAAGTAGATTATTCTACAACCATCAGACCCTTTAGTCAACATTAACCCTTTCAGACCCGGCGTTCACAATTGAGGACAAAATTACCACATACAAAACCGACACTATTAGTCCAATTTAACCCTGAAAATAAAATTACATTGAAGAAAGAAAATTATATATAAAGATTTAATACACGTCGGTCAACCAATTAAACAATCTACCTCTTCGAAACAAAGTATTCTTTCATCCCCTATCCTCCTCTGTCCCCAGTCGCGGAATAGCGGCGTTTTCCGCCAGGACTTTCGGCGCACCCTGTACAAGGTCCGCATAGGAACCGACCACATAGACGCTCGCGTAGACATTTATATGTGAGATGGATGGAGGAGGGGGGGGGGAGGGTGTACCCGAAACGTATAAGAGGAACAGGCGAATACCCAAGTTGCTATTGAACCGATTTTGAGCAAATATCACTTGAAGCAGGTCGGGGAGATCCGCGATGCCGTAGTGACGGGGGTAGTTGGTGGTTGCTGGAAGAGCAAGGGAGGAAGGAGGTTGAAAAGGGGCTCGGGAGGGCGGGGGATCGAGGGGGGCACGGCGACGGCAAAGGGACCAAGAGGTAAGGGTGCGACGGGGGCGTTTAGGGGGATGGTGGGAGAGGGAGGGAGGGAGGGGAACGACGGAGGCAGAGACAGGAGCAGAGAGCTCACAAGCCCTTCGGCAAATTTCATAACCGAACTTGTCGTATTTGCCCAGATTATTTCAATATATTCGACTCAAGCCGGGAATCTGTTTGCGAGCGAGTGTATGCGTGAATGGAACTTGCCGCGGTCGCCGCGTCCGCTATGTGCGGTTCCGTTCCCATCTTCGCGCTACCCAGGCCGCGCTGTCGATGGAAACGCTGTCACGTGCACGCACACCCCGTCCGGGAAACGTTAACGCGCGTCGTTGATGCAGTTTTTTAAGCGAATTCACCAACGATCGTCGAACGCCGATAACGCGACCCCTAAAACTTAAGGAGCCCCGCCGCGCCGTGGAATTGTCACAGCCGGGATCACGGAACCGCGTTATTATATTTGGCGACGACGTTTCATGTCTTCCACCGCCGGCGTGGAAACTTTAATAAAACGGTTTTTCCACGACGACGGCTGGCAGACGGTGTCTCTTCTTCGTCGACGCAGCCATTTTGCCTACTTTGTCTGGCTCACCGCGACGACTGCAACAACGATGCCTTCGAGATCTCTCGGGCGTAACGAGGGAGCAAATTGGTGGGGTACGTTTACGGTGAGACTTTAGATAAATGTTCATTGGTCGAATGTTGACGTTTGCAGGTTGACTTTCATGCAAAAATCTTTCTTTATATCTGGACCGCACCTTTTAGTCTGTTTTACGTGAAGATACTAGACAATGTTTGGAATAATTGTCTTTCGTCAAAAGATACAATTTACAATTTAATTATATTGGGTTGTCCAGAAAATTCGTGCCAATTTTTAAGAAAAATGCAAAGGAACATTTGAATTTTGATATATATTTATTGAATTATGTAAATACCATTTTGTTCCACGACCTTTCCACCTTTTAAGGGATACACCCATGATAATTGTTTTCAATCATTTCAATATAAAGAGACGTGTACCACCTACCAAAAATCGGCACAGACTTTCCAGACAAACTAATAATAATTTGTACTAATCGACAGACCTACGCATACAGCGCAAGTTTTATTCGAACCATTTTTTCGACATCTTTGGTAGCTTAGGAGTTACAGAAGTACCTCGTATAATGACCGAAAATAATGCACGCCGGTTGTCAATACGCGAGGTACGACTAGAGAAGTTTTTACTGTCTTATAGTTTTGTTTGCCATTGATAGAGCTCATTGGAACAACCCGTAGCACCGTGGTAATTACATGTAACATTCTGCCAAACAAAACGAAAATCGCAAAAAGTATAATATTGCAACCTTAAGAGGAAATCCACGATGAAAACATGCTAACAACAAAAGTAACAAGAGTGGAAAATCTGGGTGGTTCGTCCTGTATTGAATATTTTGACAGCAGGGTGGTTTGACTTCTGGGAATGACCGCGACTCTTTCAAGTTGCATCGCGTCTCTTGTAAATAAACTGTTTTTCTGAATTTTATTACTCTCTGAAATAAAGAAATATCGTAACGTGACCCTGCTCCGTGAGTCAAATACTTATTTCAGCACTAAAAAGAATAATTAATACGCCGATTGACGGTATTGCTTGAAAGCATGTGCACTGTAGAAACGTTTCAATGCCTGACGTACTCTAAGACCTCATTCTACTTTTAGGGAAACGTGATGCCATCCTGAATCTATATCGAGAGACTCGTGTATATTTCAGTCAATGGATTCAAGCATGGAAGCGTTTAATTACATTTCAAATACTTGGATTAAAGTAGTCTTCAAACCTACGTGCGTTGAAATTAAACCTCATAATAATACCATCAAACAAACTTTCGCTGAGCTCTTCGAACTGTTTCACATCTTGATCTTCGATAGCCTTGAGTGACCTTCAGCGACTGACCACCTCGTCCTAAAATGCTCCAAGAGAAGATAAATGGACACATCAATCAATAAAAAAGAAACAAAGGTAACTTTTGAATGTCCTTTAGCTACAAGGAACTACTGACATTAGATGCTACCGCCTCAGTAGCAAGCGTAAGTTTGGTCCAATGCTGGCTATTTCCGTGCACGTGGAATTAATTCAGGCATTGGGTAATTTATAGAATTAAGTCTGAAGGACTGTCGCGACGTCGACGTATATGTAGAATGTCCGACGCCAGGTTCGCACGGGAACGATCAATTTTTGTTATTATTAGCCATAGTACCCCGGGTGGACGGTCTCCGTAGCGACCAGATTGATTCGTTGATCCGTCAAATTGGCAGGAAATGGAGCAGAGTCTAATGCGCGCGGGGCGTTCATGAAGTCGCGCTAATTAAATAAAAGGACGAAATCGAGGAGGACCCGAGCTGGGCGACCGTGCGTAACGCGCCACGCGCCGACACGTGTGCACGCCTTTTGCCGCCCTGTCGACGGTTTAGTATAATGCATTATTAGTTCACGGAATGCGATACATATTAGCACGGGGGCCCGTGTGGACGGACTACCGGGCATCAATTAAACAGCGATGGCCGCTCGTTGATCCCACGACGAGACCGCAGACGCGGCTACCGCCGCGAAACGATTATTAATTACTGTTGCTTGCGCCGCTGATTCACTTTTTGTTAGATTCCCACATAATTCGTTATTCATGTGATATACGTCGACGATGATGCCTCTGAACTTTTTAATTATTTATTGAACGATACATTTTTTAGTTTCTTCGGATTTTTTTAGAACAGGTAACGTTTTCAGATTCAAGATTTACATGAAGTAATGCGGTGCTTTAAATTTACGATGTTGAGACTTCCATAATATAGTTTTATAATATGTATATATCGGGAAGAGGAGTTGACCATTATTTCTTCAGGTCATCCTAAAGTCGTTAAAAAGGCCATTATACATTCTTTCGACCCAGTGAATTTGCATTTGCATCTTTGTGCTTTCTAAAAATGTAATAGAGCCAAGACCACTGTTAATTTCGAAACAATGTCGTGGACACAAATATACTGTATCGTGGCGCAGATATTAATTTGGGCCCCGTGGGCTGACTTCGGGCATCAATCGAACAGCAATGGCCGCTCGTTAATCCCTCGCTGAGACCGCAGACGCGACAGCCACCCCGAAACGATCCCGCGATCATTAATTACTCTTGCTTGCGCGACTGGTTCACGCTTCCGACGCCCTCCACTCGTCGCGACCATCACTTTTCGTTACATTTACACGTTTTCGATAATTAATGTGGAATATGTTAACGACGATACGATCGAATTTGGACAAACTTTTAGCAGATATATAAAATATGTATCTGGCTGACGCGAAGAGGGTAAACACGGTGGATGATCAGTCTCGATGGAGAATCTATCGTTAGATCGGTGTCAAATTATAAATTATTTGATAAAAGTTTTATATGAAAAAAAGAAGAAAAATATATACATGTCGAATTGAGTAAACTCCTCCTTTTCGAAGTCGGTTAAAAATGTTACTTACAATTTGCATTCATAATCTGAATGAGCTAGTTTACAGTCGAAAGGATGCATTGGAGGTGTCTATTATCTTGTATAGTAGAGGTATGAGTATTGTTGGAAGTATACAAATTTGTTTCTGTGTTGCACCATGATAAATCATATTCTTACAATGAACTCCATGTCATAAAGCTATCAACATATTACAGAATAAAATCTTGGTAAAACGATGCTGGTTCACGATTGAAGAAATCCTAAAAGCTTCCATCATAAAAGGTCAATAGTGACCAAAGTAATATCACCTGATGAAACGACATGGACAGCAACATATCGAGTTAAGCATTAAAGTTCGCAAAAACTCGACCCGAATTCCACGTAAGTCTCGATATACCGCAAAGAAGCCAATCTTCTGTAATTGTCGAATGACTTATTAATCGCGTCATCGACGCCACTGGCGATAGATCGATCGGTGTACCAGGAGGAAAATAACCAGATCGATGGAACGTCGACGTTTGCCGAAAAGCAGCAAAGGATGTGAGCCAGAAATATGCGAGTGGCCTCCGGAAAAAAAGAGGTAATAATTGACGACAGACAGCTGATTCGAGTTAAAATTAAATTCCCTCTCTCGACGACACGTTAGGCGGATAATCAGGATTCGAGGATCGGAGTAGACGGTAGCCTCCATTGTTTCATTCGATTTACACCCGTGCTCCATGCCCGTAATGCAGAACCTGCAATTTACAGGAGAATGAAAAGTTAAGCCCGCGCAGAAGGCTCAGGGGTGGCGTGCAGACAATGGGGCCTGGCTTTAAAATCTCTCCGGCAAACAAATGGGAAAGCCCGGCTCAAAACGTAATTGAGATATTGAGATCTGATTAAGATGAAATCAATAACACGGGACCGGTTGCCGCATTCTGCCTCGTCCTACATTCTGTCTGTTCGCGAATCTTCGACGATCACCGTTCGACTAGGGGGTCGATGGAATACTTTCGATTTCTCTCGGCGAATTCGACGGCTTCAAAGCGCCCACGCTCGAGCACAAAAGGGTTTAAGGGTTGTACAACCGAGTACATTAAGTATGGCTTTCCGCGACGTCCAATTCTACGCGAAAAAGAAGATGGGGAGGAGGATATCGCGGATAATTATCGAAGAAAAATTCTACAGACACTGGGGACATTGGTGTCCTTGTAAGTAACGCTGCGAGGATTGTTCGTGGTTGCTAAAGGGAAATAGCAGTAACGATCCTTCGTTGATCCTGGACTAAGAGATAAATATGATTGAGGAACTCTTCAGTTACTGTGGCTCAATTGTAGGAAAAAACTTTTTAGGAGCTTCGACTGGCTATTTTATGAAATAAAATGTTGAAATACATGTATGTTACATGACAAAGAGTAAGAGAGAAATATGATTGGGTAACTCTTCAGTTAGTGTGGCTCAGTTTTAGGAGAAAACTTTTTAGGAGCTTCGACTGGCTATTTTATGAAATAAAATGTGAGCTAGATCTTTCAAACTTTCAATTTATGTATGTTACATGACAAATGGACATCCCCTATTGCCTTAGGAAACTGAAGAATCGAGGCTCCCCTACAACGAGGTATTTTCATGAATGTCTTGCACTCGGATGAAGGGACCTTTCTATTTTATATAGAAAGCACAGACCAGTATGAAATTTTAAAGTTAACATTGCTTTCTTATATCAATAACACCTAAATTTCCAGGTTAAACAAAGAACCATCGATCGAAAGTTAGACTAAAATAGCCAATTGTGGTCTCCCGTCAGTCCCAAATCGCTATTGGATGCATCCCTCGATGGGCCCCCGAAAACAGTCAACAAACCAGCGTTCAGAGGTTCGTGGCTGCAGTTGAGAGCTCACTCCTCGAGATATTAGCACGGGCGCTAGAGAGAGGAAAAGCTTGTAAGCTTACACCTCTCGAGGGGTCCCTTTTTCGGGTGTCTCCGTCGTCCCCGGACCGGAATTACAATAAAAGATACTTCTGTGGCCAAACACGACCAGATTATTATTATTCGGGCTCGGTACGCGCCTCTACCATCCAGTGGACGCGTACACATATATACCGGGTGTCCACATCTGCCGTGGCGCCGCAGGAGGTCGGTCATAGGACCCCATTGAGGAGAAAGGCCCTCGAAAAATCTCCTTCCACGCTTCCGTGCGGACGAGTCCGTTGTATTTTCGAGTCCAGACGATCGGCGTCGCCTTTGTACCGCCAATAGGAGCACCGAGAGCTTCGTGGATCTACCAATCGTCGAACAGAACTCGCCACCGCATCCCCTGTCGTCGCTATAATCGTGTAACCGACCCCCTTTGTAGCGGCTTTTCACACCGAGAGGCGCGTACGTACCCGGGACGACGCTTCTTTCTCTTCTTTTTTTTTCTTCTTCTTCTTCCACCAGCACCGCTAATTATCCACCGAAATCCCCTTAAACGGCCATTAAACCCGCCCCTTAAACCGCCGTGAAAGCACTTTAGGGCTAAACGGATACAGAAACGAGTTCTCGGCTTGGAACGGTTTGATAATGACGGCCGCTTCTTACCGGACCTGGGAGACTCTCTTCTAACCGGAGGGACGATGATTTTTCTCGTGATCGATAGCCCGCGGACGCACCGCGAAGACGTAAATGTCGCGTTTGGATCGACTTCGATTTTACCTAATAGCCAGCAGAGTTGTCTTGAACGGAAGACAACGGTTAGCGGGCTCGTCTACGGGGAATCGAAATCACCTTGGTCCTGAGGAATACTCCGCTAAGAGGCTAATTTCTATGGGATTGCGGTGGCTTAAGCTTCACGTCATATCAAATTGTGCATCGATTCTTCTTGTACAATTCACTGGTAGATCAGAGAAACATACTTCTCGGTAAGCGATTAATTACACATCGCAATATTTCGTCTACAGCACAGTGCACGGTCCAAAATCAAATCTCGAAGAGCTGATACTGACTCACTTCTCGCAACCATTACTTCATTCTCATACCTGGAAATCAATTGCAGCGGGATCTAAAACTGCCCGATAAAAAGTGTGCATAACCGCCCGTCAGAGATAATCAGCTTAATGTAATGTAATATTACAGCCAAGTGACCGGGCCTGGACGGTTTATCAGTGTGTACCTGCAGCCCTTCGTGTCTCACGCTTTATTAGATTGCGCATCGCCGGCTGGAAATTAGTAGCGCGATTAATTTATGGCTGTGCCATACGTCCAAGTTGCACTTTTTCCACCACGCGTTTCTCTGAAAATTGAGAAAGTTGAGAAGTTGTTCGATTTACTCTAAATTTAACAAAGCTGTATATCCATCGCGTGTTTCAATATTTTAGTAATTTTTGACTAAATTTGAGCGCGAGATCCACCAGACCAAAAGGATCTAATTAAATTGAAACCCTCTAAATGAATTTCGATTCGCTTTTCAGTCATTTATTTCTGACAAAATTTTAGATAATATTCTCAAGTGTACAGTACAAAGATCGTGGGAGTTATCGTCTGAATTTTATGTACACCCTTTCTGAAAATATAGTAGTAAGAAAATAGAAGTAAACTTGAGAAATTGTAATGTTTCGCTATTTTTATATTTTGAATATGTAAACATCTCGAAAACGATTTTTTTAGAATTTCGGGGCACGGCTACCCCCGTAAGACACCTTTAGCCCCGTATGGAAGACGCAGTGGGACCCCCGATGCGCGTCTGCGTATACGTGCATGGCTTGGTGCACCTTTTATATGCGAAAACCGCCTCATTCGAGAAAATTGATCGAGTGTGAAAGACCTCGTTCCACGATCCATTAAAATGCTGTGAGCTTTGATCTTTTCAACGAGCCGGAGCATCCAATCGCTCGGACCCCCATTATTTTTCTCTCGTTTTCGCGAGAAAGCATCTATTTGATGGAATCAACCGCGAGAACCTCTCGAAACTGGATCAGAGTACGATCTCCTGCCGCGTCTGGATTTATTGCGACAACTTCTTGCATTCTTAATCGAGCAATCTTAATCGCGAGTAATTTTGCGCGACGACTGAACCGTTCCACTTCAATTTGTACATTCGCCGTTGATTATTTCAGTGGATTAAATTATTGAAGACGATTTCCACTCAAACTCCGACGACGTTAAGAATTGATACGGATTAAAATTTATTAATACACCGATAGGGAAAATAGGATTCGTGTTGATCGGTTCGAACTGGTAAAAGAATATTTCGATATTTGCTTGTACCCTGAGATTATGCATTTCTCCAAGTTTTTTGTACGATATGTTTGTGATTCAATTTTTAGAGAGGATTCTACGAGGCACAACTCAAGTTCCAAGTTAGAATTCTATCTTCGCAAGGATGAGTAAACATAAAAATCGTTTAGCGATTCCACGATGATATTAAGCAAAGCAATAACAGGCTGTCGATCGCATAAACATTTAGAATCACTGTCAAAGTTATGATCAATAACGAACAAATCTCGAGAACGAAAGGTGGCGCGGGCTTAAAACTAGACGGGTGGAAAAAAAAATCGTCAGACCGCAGGTATCTCAATTTCGAGGGCTGCAGGCGTACAGGGTGCTGACGATATCTGGCGTAAGCCTATCGGCGTAAAAGCCATTATTGTTGGTCACCCTTGGAGGGGCTGAAAAGACGAAAAGATCGGTTCGGGGGTTGCAGGTCGTTGGCTCGCTGTGCCCAGATGCCTTCTAATGGCCTTAATGAAGTGTGCACGCACCGCGTGTATGGAGTTAGAGCGCCAACGACACTAATTTTTAAGCATAATCGTACACTCAGCTTCACAACGTGTGAACGCGAGCAGTTCTCAAACATACGCATCGCCGAGTCCCGCCACTGTCGGTTCTGCGTCTTCGCGCTGAATTTCTTACGCCGCGGGTGTCCCGGCCCCTCCCAAAACATGCCTTTGAAATTTTGGGAATGCCTGGCGAAGGAGCTACCCAATTGCAAGAGCATAATTGGCTGAGTTTTTTCATTTCAGTGGGTTCGGTTAGTTTATTAACTTCTCATGCTCCCTTACATCCCTTACATCTTCACTCGAACTCTTTTAGGTGGTTCCCATTAGTTGGACAATGTCAAGTCTTACTTGAAAATATTTGAAGACAATGCTTCGAATTTTCGAACATGAAGGATTGAAGATACCTACCCACATGTACTTATTTTTCTTTCATTATCATCGTCAACGCATCCTCAAAAAAATATCCCCTGAAGATAAATATATGCCTCAAGCTTACAAGATCTTGCCACATTTGCAAATGAAATCGACGAAAACGGTGGAGATTTCGGGGAACGGAATCATAAATGAATTACGGAAGCGACTCAGCGTGGAGCCGATGTCGAACACCGTGGAATCAACTCAAGGAAGGATTTTCCAGTGAGCAAACCGCGTACGTTACAAGTACAATATCTTCGGAGACGTAATATCCTCGAGGGTTGGAAACATTCCTAAAAGATTTTCCAGCGGATACGGCGGTAAACAATTCCCGCGCAATCGTATCATAAATCTGACTCGGCCGTGTACCGTTCTATTTCGTTGCGAACCGATCTAGCCCGCGTACCCGTTACGTTATGGTTCCGCTCTCGAGTGGCCTCGTTGCTCTCCAACGCAGATACAATTTAAACATGGCGGGATCCACGGGCAAACCGGCGGAAAAATCGGGTACGCTACTCGAACCAGAGTAAGCGCAACGCATTCTTGGCGGTAATTAAGCCCTCGAAGGAAACGCGCTTTTAAGGAAACGAGCGAATGAAATGATTTCGACCGCTGAGCCTTCGTAGAGAAAACGCTACGTCGGGAGAGATTAATTAGACTCCTTTTCCACGGAAATGAAGTTTCCCGCGAAAGATTAATTTCAAACCTCAGGCGGGGGGGTGGGGGCCGTTGCGTCAACGTACCGCGCGGGAAGAAAGCGACGCGCCACTTCGAGAAACGTTATTCGAACTATGTATTTGGGAGAAGGAATCGGATTGTTACACGTCGAAAGTTGAGAATTCTTAATTATTGAAAGGTGCTTCATTCTCTCACGATACAAATGCAAATACAAGTTTTATGAATATGAGACTTTTGTAAATTGAATTTAATAACAGGAATCGAATTATTATTGGTTTGCGAGACAAGCACTGCTTCGATGCTTAATCGAATTTTACACACACGTTCGATCCATGGCATGGAAAGAAAGAAATGTTTATTTTACTGATTCCACTCGTATGGGCGCTTACAATTAGCCTGGAATCTGAGGTAACATAGATTCAGGATTCACGTAGGAAATTTCCTTCGTATGAATCGAAGCAAACCTGATATATCTATAAAAGATGAAGGTAGAAGACCTCTTACCTCATACGTCCTAAACACGTAAAGTCAATCCCATTAATATTCATCCCCATCAATATTCCCATTAATATTATTAATAAGCTTATAAATATATTTATTCGTAAAAATAAATTAATTAATTAAAATTAAATATTTGTATAAATAAATTTATAAATATATTTATTTGGAAACATCAAACCTATCATTTAATTTAGACAAATTCCTTCAATGAACACAGGGAATGCGAATATTTATGAGACCGACAGTATATACGTCATATCTGCTGTTACATTGAAAGTGATTTTCATCTCAACCATGTATTTTTCTCTTTTCTCTGACATACCAAAGGTTTCTCCAAAAAGTATCGACCTGAATCGGCCTACCTGTTCGGAAGGCCGTCGAGCGTGCAACGAAGTTCGCCGTCGATAACATTACCGCGTCGCGTAGAACAGAACAGCGACGATAGAAATCAGTTACTTAGCGTGTACTCGTCGTGACGGGGGAAGAAAAGACAGGAGAATAGGTAGTAATCTCGACGATGGAGGTTTATCACGGCAGATGGACTAATTGGTGTCATTCAGGGTATCATTAATGCCCGGTGTTCCCGGGCGTGTATCAGCTGCTAGTGATTTTCACAAGCGGAGAAATCTTTTCAGACCGTGCTTCCACTTCTCGCGACTTTCCGCTCCTCAAGAACGAAGGAACGGAGAGGGACGGACGTTAACCGTGGCAGACGGGAGGAACGAAGACGACGGACGTGGCCGTATGTGCGAGCCCGCCAGAAAGAGGAAGAAAGAGGGAAGCGAACGTGTTCGTGGGTGTCGAAGCCAGGAAAAGAGGGTGAGTGAGCGCATAGGGGAGGGGGATGGAAGTATGAAGTGAGCATATTACTATTGAGAATAAGTACCTGGCTTCGAGATGGTGGCTGCGCTCAGGGGAGAAGGTGGAAGGGGCCAGAAGTAACGGCACACGGGGGTGGTGCGTCGGGGGTGCAAATGGGGTGGTACAATGGGCACTAATGGATCTCAAGCCGCCGCGAGAGGCGCTGCTTTTAATCTAATTGTCCTTCGTAGTCGTCGCGATCGCGATCAGTGGTATTCAACTCTGATCCCTCGTCCAACCCCTTAAAACATATGATTACGCCGTATAAAAAAAAAAAAGAAAAAAGGAAACAGAGAGGGTGAGCAGGACCTGTCTTCTCAACGCTCGATGCGAATTTTTCCACACCAGGAGAGGTTACGAGCGCGCCAAGTATTAACAGGACAATTAAATAGCGACGAAATAATAAACGTATATTAAATTCTTGCGATACGCTGGCTATTAAACGTTTATTACATTCGACATATTCCAAGTCCAGACGTCCCGAATAACTCGCAATTTGAAACCGTCTGCGTTTCGTCAAGCAACCAACCGGCGTCCTTTGGAATTTCCACATTTTTTGGAAACGCAGCGCAGCTTTTGCTTTCCACTTTATGCGAATCAAACAGAATCGGATACTTTCTTCTCTTTAATCTTCTAGGTCTCGTTCGACCACTCGTGAAATTAATTGTTTATTCTTATACTTATTTCTTTTCCGTTTTATTGATTTTACGAGTAAATATTGAAATCAACGGTTTCAATTTTCTCGAGGACTTGTATCTCGGGGGTTAATTTCGACGTAATTAATAATATGTACTCGATACAAAAACTGACCCCACTAATTCCACCTATATCATCAGGATTTTGTATTAAAAATAAATAAACACAGAGAAATTCAGAAAACAGTTTAGTATAATACATTTAGATGAATGATGAAAAGTTTAAAAAAATTAGACAGACGTATTCAAAGACTATTTTCACGTGCTACCACATTTTTTAACCAGTCGCCAGGTCTTAACCCCTTAACTTTTCGCGGGCCATCGATACCTAAGTGCATCGCGTGGACAGGTGTAGGTGTGAATGCTTACGATACGATGCGGTGTATGAAAGCAGGGCAAAAGTGGACCCGAAGCGTTTCTTTCTCCTTCTAGTGGTTCCATTTAGCGGAACTTCACAGCATTATGCGACGCGGTTGTCGAGCTAAAATGCAACGTAAGGGGGAGGGGGGAATTTCGAAAGCATGCGCGCGTGCTCTTTCTAATGTTGCGAATATAAAATGTCTGCGGAGTATCTCGAGTGCGGGGCACTCGTTCCACCTGCTCGCCACTTTGAGCATTTCCTTCCAAAAATTGTACGCCGAATCCGTCTGGTTGTCATCGCAATCTGAATCACAATGACTGTTCTTCGGGGAGTCAAGACTGTCCTTTGAGTCATTCGTCGTCAAATCACTCTTGTCCTTCGCAACGAAAATTTTCTCTGTAAGAGTACACTTACACGGGCTTAAATAGGGGCAAAGAAATCTCAATTAAAAAATTATTGTACACGAAAAAAGAAACAAATAGAAACCCTACAATAACATTTATGTTTATAAGTCTTCGTTTTCTAGAAAATCAGATATGAAAGTGTATGCATCAGCTCGCGTGTGCCCCGCATGTCTTCAGACTCTTTTACCACTGCAACGAAGCCTCGCACAACAAAATATTATTCCACGTTTTTGACTCAATTTTTTATCATTAATATATAATCCGATGTCGAATTTGTTCTGGTTCGTTCGTAATTAAACGACAACGCAGCGTCACGAAGGGTCCCACGGTTCTCCATAATTCGGGGCAACGAAAGAAACGAACCTGAAATATCGTAACACAAAAGCACGGTCAGGAAGTAAAGCACGTTTGCCGCAAACTCGTGGCCCCTATCTGTCGATCTTAACTAGAACAACGATGGCGATCGTCCCGGCGCAGGTGGCGCAATAATTACTTCCTCATGCCCCCTCGAGCGTTGAGGCGGGGACCGGTTCAATAACGATAACGATAATTGTCGCGGCGGTGTCGTCGCGCGGACGCGTTCGTCCTTACGGGAGATAAATTTCTGATAAGGCGGATAAATTGGTCGGATTGTAATTGCCGTTGTGCGTGTTACCGGGATGAGCAAAGCGTACCTGACGAGGGCACGTGGGAAGCCACCGAGGAGGTGGACTCAGGGGCGAATCAGCGACGAACCAGAGCTGGGCAGAATTTTATTCGAGCAATGGATAACGAATTCCAACTGTTTAATTTATTCCAGACATTGTTTAAATTAAACAGATACTTAGACTTTCCTTGATAAACATTTTATTCGAAATAAATATTTATTTTTAATATAGGAACGTGTACACTAAATAATAAGAGTGATTAATTAAGTGTGAATATAAAAGTTGTATAGTCTAGCTACTTATCAAGTACATATTCAATTCCCTATAACACGACTATTAAAGAAGTTAATATTAATAGATTTAAAAATATCAAGCTCATACGATATAAATCATATTGAGTTCAGTCTACGAACACGAACATTCCATAAATTCCTAAAGACGAGAATAATATTCGTAAACCAAGAAAATAATTAACCTCGTGCATGTATTTTCATAATAATAATAATATAGCTTCAATAAAACATTCAAGAATTGAAAGAGTGCCCCACGAAATAATTAGCTTTAACCCCAAACATGTCTAGATCCGAGACTGGATGAAAAAGGGTTGACGCGATTAAACGTCGCAGTCGATGTTTACACCGAAAATCCGTGAGAATCGAGTGTCGCCCCCCTCTGCATGTCAGCCAGACACCCGCCTAGTCAGCTGCCCCCGACAATCCAGAATTCAGGAAATCGTCGTTACGACGCCGAAATCTTTTCATGATTAATGACACGGAAGCGATTTTGTCGTGCCACTGTGTTAACCGGGTTCTCACAGACAGAAAATTAGGGGCTCGAGGGGCGGGAACGTTTCACGAAAATACGTTCATTAGTCCTAGAATTCGTATGGGAGGGATGGTTTCGATCGCGATACAGTGTAATATGTTTTACGTGGAAAAGCAAACGTTCGTGCTTTGGACGAATTAAAATTGAGCTGTAGTAGTGGGTAATTAAAGGAAATTAAGGTTTAAGGCTTCGAAGTGCTATCAGGGTGTACAAGAAAATATCGCGTTTGATTTATTACGTGGTGGCTACAGCGAAAGGTAATTTTAGGCTTGACGATCTATGATCTTGGAACATTCATCTGGAAGCAAGCGTAGCTTTTCCATAAGTGTGCCAAAACAGTAAGCTCAGAAAAATGTATAAACTTCTATCGTTGAAAACATCACCGGTGATCCTCTGCGTGACTATGCTTAGATTGACATTTAGGGAATGAAGAAAAGGTGCAGGGAAGAAATAAAAAATTGGCTGATTTTAATTAGTGTCATATATTTCTCTTAACGTAATTAATTAGCTACATATTTACATGAAAGAAACTATACGTGTTTTATAACTATGTATTCGTTTGTGTATTATACATATATGTTACAAAAGTCCTTCATCCGCTACGAGTTCATTTCGATCGTTTCGCGATTTCTAAGGAACCGGGCTCTCTAAGAAAATTCGTGTCCAGCACTTTGCATTCACCGTTACCAAAAGCAATTTATCGAACAACTTATTGGATATTTTCAGAACCAAATTATTATCTACAACTTTGTTCAAACTATAATTGCAATACTCCTTTCTGAAAACAAAATTCATTCTTGGTATCCGATTCCAGGCAATCTAACGAACCGGTAAAAAGAAAGCCACTCACTAGAAAACCGTCAGCGGTTTCGAAGACGCATTCACCGCCGCGAACTCAAAATAAAACTTCGGTACCGCGCTCACACCTGACGTCACGTCGACGAACTATGTAAATTTAGCATTTCGCAACGAAATTCTTAGAGTTCCTCTACAACTCCCTTCCACGCAGAAACACAGCTGCATTGCATTACGCCTCAACGTTCCAATAAAATGTACATCCGCGCTCGGTGCATCCCTCCACTGTTCCCAAACCCAAGGCAGCCGACAACCTACAACCCCAAACCATCGTCCCCTGAAAGAATATCCGAGCGCGGCTCCTTCGATCTTTCCACATATTTACAAAACACACACCCAGGCTTTTCAAGTTCACCCTTTCGAGCTCCACAGTTAATTGTCCACCTTGCGAAGCACCTCTTCGGCCTTTACTCTGAGCACCTCGGCGCTCTGTCTCCTGATCTCGTCGTCGGATGACGCCGAGTCCTCCTCCTTGTCGTGCTTCGAGCTCAGGTTCTGCGGCAGGTTCTGCACGCCCAGGTTCAGGGGATGGCCGTGCAGGTGACTCCC
>NW_026534348.1:15088059-15088745 GCF_026225885.1 Hylaeus anthracinus
ACCTGGCACACCGCCGGCGGTTTGAAGCAAGCGAGCGTGAAGGGATAACTCGTTCACACCTGCAATCACACCCGTTTTGCAGGGATTTTAGTCCGTTGTTTCTGCGAATTTAGAAAGGGGAGGGACCGCTGTTTCCCTGTTTGGTCGTTTGCGGTTCAACCTACTCGGGGACGAGCGATACGGAACACCGTTGTGCTCCATGCCTGCGAGCCACGTCCAAGTTTTAGCTGGCGTTAAGGGTTGATTTTGCTTACGTTTCGAAATACAATGTCCAAAATTTATCGAATTAAAAGATTTGTAGGGGTAAGTAGTCCCCTGTTTTGAGGTGTCAGGGTGGGTAGAGGACCTGTTAGGGAATCGATGTATTTCGCATATATTTTCGAGTTTCAAGCCCCAGGAATATTATACTCAGAGAATTCTTGTGATATTGAACAAATTAACAATGTTATAGGTTTGTAACCCTTTGAGTGCCAGAGGAAATTTTCATATATATCCGAGAGATGCCAGAGAATTTTAATGAGTTATAGCACTTACATCTTCGAGCAGCGATATATCGCTCCTTGGCATTCAAAGGGTTAACCAGTCGTTGTTTGTCGTGAGAATCATGCAATGACAGGTATAGTCGTCAAAAAAACACACTAAGTGACGCAGTTAAAATACTGGATCACAAAGTACATACAGTCAGT